>NC_059357.1:8301080-8478580 GCF_019703515.2 Myxocyprinus asiaticus | reverse complement strand
TGATTAGTGGTTCTCGCTCTCAATGGGGTGTGTGGTAAGTTGTGCATGGATTGTGTAGAGTAGTCTGAGCCTCCACATGCTGTGAGTCTCCGTGGTGTCTTGCCATGTGATAAGATGCACTGATTGATGGTCTCAGAAGCAGAGGCAACTGAGACTTGTCCTCCACCACCCAGGTTGTGGTGAGTAACTGTGCCACCACAAGGACCTACCAAGTAGTGGCAACTGGGCATTCCAAATTGGGAGAAAAGGGGATAAAATGTCCCCCCCCTGATAATATATCAGTAATGGGGCAGTGGTGGCTCAGTGGTTAAGGCTCTGGGTTACTGATCAGAAGGTTGGGGGTTCAAGCCCCAGCACTGCCAAGATGCTTGGTAAATAAAAAGATGTATGTGCAAATGTATAATGTGTGATAAATAAAGTTATTAAAAAATTATTAATAATGTCCTAACTATACTTTGTGATCAGTTGAATGCCACTTTGGTGAATTAAAGTACCAATTTCCTTCCAAAACAGCAAAGTCTGTACATTATTCCAAACTTTTGGCTGCCAGTGTAAGTGTAAATGCCTTTTGCTCTGCCGTTTGCGTGATTGACAACTGGAGAGCGAACAGACAGCATTTCTACGCTTGTGAACAGCGAGGGGCGTGAGGCGTGCACGTCAGAGATGTGCGGACACTATGGCACTCGTATGGCGAAGGGAGTGGCTATGTCTGAAATCATTCACTCATTCACTCATTCCCTATATAGTGAATGGCAGTGAGTGCACTATATCTCAGCAGTGAGTGAACGAAATAAGTGAGTGAATTCAGACGCTGACGTATACACCGAGCGTCGGAGGTCTGGGGCTGTCACAGAAACAACGTCACATATGAACTTTAAAATACTTGGGCCTTACTTGTTATTCTTATTAAATAATATATTAAAACAATAGATCGTCATTGTTTGTCATTTTTAATATACATGTTAATATATAAACACATTTGATCAAATGTACATGATTGTATTTATTTGTTATACTTTAGTATCTTTAAACTCCAATACAAGCTGGGTAGCGTTTCTCATCCGACCATAAACAGCACTAAAGTTGTCATAACCTACATGTTTTAACTGAGTATTTAAATCATCCACAGAATTGTCATTTCCACTGTGTGCAGTCTCCTGAGTTAAAATAATATCACCTCAGTGAATTATTTAGTAAATAAATAATTCTTCAGCTTAATGGCAAAATTCTGTATAAATATAAATAAAGAGTACATTTTAAAATGTATCTGTATGTTTTGCTTCTCTATATGTTATTATGTTAATCAAGTAATGATTTGTCAAAAAGTAATTTAATGCATTCAGCATGAAATAACACATTGCAGGAGTGAAGGAAGCAGTAAACTCCCAGCTCGTAAGTCTTCCCCGCGGTGGATAATGGGCAATTAACCATCATCATGTGTACATCGAATATACACTCAAAATTAGAGTGCATTGTGGTTGAGAATGAGTGAACAAAAGTAGGGAATGAGTGGCTCACTCAGAATTCAGACACTCCTACAAAATGGCGGACTTCAGAAATAGTGCACTATATAGTGGATAGGAGGCAGTTTCAGACACAGCGAGTGTTCCGTGACCAGGGTTGGTGCCCTACACAGGCAGCGTACTCTGCATTTAGAGAGCGGCAGTACTGCTGTACAGAACTAATGATCTAATTTCTTTCAACACTGAAAACTGTAACTACACTGAAATAAGAATCCACACAGGACTTTAAAAGCTATGAAATAGGGGCCTGGGTAACTCAGTGGTAAAATACGCTGGCTTCCACCCCTGGAGTTCGCTAGTTCAAATCCCAGGGTGTGCTGAGTGACTCCAGCCAGGTCTCCTAAGAATGAATGGGGTAACCTCCTCGTGGTCACTATAATGTGGTTCGTTCTCAGTGGGGCACGTGGTGAGTTGAGCATGGTTGCCGCGGTGGATGGCGTGAAGCCTCGACATGTCTCCGTGGCAACGCGCTCAACAAGCCACGTGATAAGATGTGCAGGTTGACGGTCTCAGATGCGGAGGCAACTGGGATTCGTCCTCCGCCACCCGAACTGAGGCGAATCACTACGCGACCACGAGGACTTAGAGCGCATTGGGAATTGGGCATTCCAAATTGGGAGAAAAAGGGGGGGGGAAAAGCTATGAAATAGCGAAAGTATGCATTAATAAAACGTGATCTTGCTTTGGTTTATATTTCAGCATTATATATAATGTCCCTGTGGGACATTTTCACGTTTTCACTGTAATAATTACTAGAAAGGTTTCCAAACCTCTCTTCTTATTGACAAATTCATCCAGATCTGACAAGAGCCCTTAAAGCAATAGTTCACCCAAAAATGAAAATTCTCTCATCATTTACTCATGCCATCACAGATGTGTATGACTTTCTTTCATCAACACAGTTTAAGATTTTTAGAAGACTTTCTCAGCTCTTTTGGTCCATAAAATGCAAATGAATGGGTGCCAACATTTTAAAGCTAAAAAAAAATCAAATAAGTCAGCATAAAAGTAATTCATAAGACTCCAGTTGTTAAATCAATATCTTCAGAAGCGACGTGATCTGAGAATGTGTGGATGAGAAACAGAGAAACAAATCACTTTCACATTCTTCTTGTGTTTTTGGTGATTCACATTCTTCACTGCATATCGCCCCCTGCTGGGCAGGGAGAAGAATGTCTAGCAAAAAATGACAAATATTGATCTGTTTCTCACCCACACCATATCACTTCTGAAGATATGGATTTAACTACTGGGGTCTTATGGATTACTTTTATGCTGCCTTTATGTGCTTTTTGGATCATACAATTTTTGGCACCCATTCACTTGCATTGTATGGACCTACAGAGCTGAGATATTCTTCTAAAAATCTTAATTTGTGTTCTGCAGAAGAAAGGAAGTCATACACATCTGGGATGGCATGAGGGTGAGGAAATTATGAGAGAAGTTTCATTTTTGGGTGAACTATCCCTTTAAAGTGATAGCTCAGCCATAATTTAATATTCTGACATTATTTCCCAACCCTCATGTTATTACAAACCTGTGTGATCTTCTGTATTCTGTGGAACACAAAAGATGTTAGACAGAATGTTAGGGACTGACCGTCTCGGTCACCATTCACTTTCAAAATATATAGAAAAAAAAACACATTCACTGTAAGTAAATAGTGACAAACATTCTGTCAAATTCTTCCTTGTGTTGTATGGGAGAAAGAAAGTCATATGGGTTTGTAACAACATGATGGTGAATGATGATAGAATTTCCATTAATAACAATAATAATAGTAAAAATGATTCTGTAATACATTAAATGTGTATTATGTAATCGAATATAGGGGAGTTAATGTCCATTATGTCATTTGTGAAAGTAACGAGTTACTCAATACTTGAGTTCTCTTTTAATCGGATACTTTCTTACTCTTACTCAAGTAATTATTTATGTTAGTACTTTTACTTGTACTTGAGTAATTTTTTTTAAAGTAATTGTACTTTTAATTGAGTACAGTTTTTGGCTACTCTACCCACCTCTGCTTGAGTCCCAAGGCTGTATCAATATTTGTATAGAGGCTATCAATATCAATAGAAAACAAAAACGTCTTTTCAGTTACTACAATATTTCTAAGTCTTTGTACAAAATGATATGTATCCTTTATGTAACTGGGATGCATCTGTGATAGAGGATTTAAAAAATAATCAATATATTCTGCCACCTGACATGACTCCGAGCCATAGACCGATACTATGGGTCAACCACATGGAACTTCAAAGGGAACCGTCCATGTTGTTGGAACCTTATGTATTTTTATATCCTTATCCTTATGAGGTTCGGACGTGTGAACAGCGAGCTCTGCACACTTTGCTAGTTTTAACTATTATTGTCATAAACCAGTGAGATTCGATACACTCTGTTCCTTAACTGTTCTAGGAAGACAATATGTCAAAGAATTCAAAATCTTCAGGCTCTGGAGACATTAAAAGACACTTATGTTCTCAAGCTGATGCCCCTGACAAGACCACAAACCAGGGAGCAGGTTTGGCCGGTGAAGTGCGGGAAATTTGGTGACGAAGGTCGTTGCTGACTTGGAGGATCTTGCTGTAATACGTCGATCGATCACTGCCATGGAGACGAAATTCACTGAGGTGGTTACAAGAGTGGGGGACGTCGAGAAACAGATCGATTATCTGGAGACATTGGAGAGGGAATTAGCCGCTAATCCGCTAGCGACCAAAGTGTATTTGGAGCATGTCTGGGAGAAGCTGGAGGATATGGAGAATCGTAGTCTGCTAAATAACGTCCTTATTGTTGGAATTCCTGAGGGAGCTGAGGGTCGGAATATGGTGGAATTCCTGGACGGGCTCTTTCCGAGTCTGCTCGATTTCCAGCCATAAGCTGGAAATCGAGCAAGCTCACAGGGTTCCGGCTCAGCGATCCGCTGAGGGAGACAGGCCCCGATCAATACTGGCCAAATTTCTGAGATCATCCAATAAAGATCTCGTGTTATGCGAGGCAAGGAGTAAAGGAAGGCTTTCTTGGAAAACCCACAGCATTTTCTTGTTCCGAGACTTTGCGTATTCAACAAGAGAGATACGTGATCGATTCAAGGAATGCAAGAAACTCTTACATCAACGGAAGGTCACTTTTGCACTGATGTTCCCGGCCAAATTGAGAATAGATGCTAAGGATGGCCGTAAAACATTCACATGCCCACAGCAAGCATTGTCCTTCATAAAGTCAATGGAGTAAGTTATTTTGTGGTACTCACATTGCAGCCAAGTGGGCCTGACTCACTGAACATTCACTTGACTGTTCGAGGAACTGAGCGCCTTTTTTGTTTCTTTTTGTGCTGGTTCCGCCTGGCAGCTGGAGTTTGTTTTGTGGAATAACACTCCTTCAGGACAGTGTTGTGGATGAATCTTCACGTTCTTTGTGCTTATGCCTCCTATTGGCTGGAGTTTATTTTATAGATTATCATTTTTGTGTAATTCTGTCACACAAAAGTTGTATAGAAACACCGGACTTGATTGGAGTATTTCTTGCAGGGCATTGGAGTGATTAGGTCATTTGTTGCACTCATGTAGCAGTAGAATGGGCCAGCTCACTGAACATTCGTTTGACTGTGTGAGGAAACTGAGCACCTTTTTTTGTGTGTGTGTGCTGGTTCCGCCTAGCGGCTGGAGTTTGTTTTGTTGAGGAACACACCTTCGGGACAGTTATGTGGATAAATGTACATGTTCTTTGTGTTTATTCTGCCTATTGGCTGGAGTTTGTTTTATAGATTATCATTTTTGTGTAATTCTCTCTCACAAAAGTTGTATAGAAACACCAGACTTGAGCATTCTGAAAGGCAAAGTTGTTGCGGGGACTCTCGTAGGTGTACATGGACTGTTTGAGTCTAGAGGGATGGAAGCCAGTTGGCGCTGTCGTGCACGGGGTTAATTCACACGTTTTTCTTTTTCCTGTTTATTTGGTTCTGAAGGAAGTTGGGGTTTGACTCTTGCACTAATGTTGGAATGTGGTCTTTATAATTTTGTTTTTGACACACAATCTATTTTTTCTCATATGTCAAAATGTCAAACGTTAATATGAGTGGATTGTCTCTCTCCACATGGAATGTTAATGGATTAGGGCACCCCATAAAAAGAAGGAAGGTTATTTCTCTTCTTAAGCATAAGAAATATGATATAGTGTTTCTTCAAGAAAGCATCTTTCCCTGCAGGAAGCTGAAAAATTTGGGAAGATACGTGGTGGACAGGTTTTCTTTAGTGCTGGCTCAATGTAAGAGCAGAGAAGTCATTACACTAAGTAAACATCTACAATTCAAATGTCTCAAACAGATTAAAGATAAATTAGGAAGAGTCATTATTGTTTTAGCAGAAATTCAGGGGCAAAGTCTTAATTTGGCTAATATTTACGCACCTAACGTTGATGATCAGGGCTTTTTTATAGATCTTGAAGGGATGTTGCAAGCCACTGGTACCCCTCATGATATAATATTGAGAGGATATTTTAATCTTTTGATGGATTCAATCCTTGATCATAGTGAAGCAAAAGTGTGCAAGCCCCCTAAAGCAACACTGATACTTCACAGGATGTGTAAAAATCTTGGTCTTGCAGATATTTGGCGACTTTTTAACCCATCTGGTAGGGACAATACATTTTTTCATCAGTCAATAAGATTTATTCTAGAATAGATTTTTTTTTTTTACATCTAAGTCCCTCATTTCATCTGTTGTTGATTGTTCAATTGGAAACATCTTAGTCTCAGATCACGCCCTGGTGAGTTTAGAGGTGTTGCCACATATGGAGAAAAAGAAATCATACAGTTGGTGCTTTAATGTATCCCTTTTGCAAAATCCTGAATTTCAACAAATGTTAAAGGCTGAAATCAATGTTTATATGGAAACCAACTGGTCCTCAGTATCCTCTGTGGGCGTGGCTTGTGGCGGTTCTTAGGGGTCGGATCATACAGTATGCCTCATTCATCAAAAAATCCAAAGCACGAGAACTCGTGGAGTTGGAAGGGAATATTAAAGGTTACTACACTCGGTGACCTATATGAGAGTGGAGTGTTGAGATCCTTTGAAAATTTGGTTCAACATTTTTGGATTCTCAGATCTTAGTTCTTTAGGTATTTACAGCTGCACAACCTGCTCTGTATTATTTTTGGGAGAAGCATACACCCCCCTAAAGCGGCAGACACTCTGGGAGTGGTGAGTACTGCTTTTGGAAAAGGTCATGAGGCATCAGTGTATTACTCCCTGCTAAATCAGAGTCTGGGGGACAGAGCTTTAACATCTGTCAAGATATTATGGGAGAAAGATTTAAACTTGGTATTGGAGGAGGGAGTGTGGACTAGGATTCTAAAAAACATTAAGTCTGCATCTAGAGATGCAAGGGTGCGCCTTATGCAATTCAAGATTTTACATCGATTCTATTGGACCCCCTCTAGATTGTATAGGCTTGGTCTTAAAGACACACCCACCTGCTGGCGATGTCAATCAGAAGATGGAGACACAACCCATGTCTTTTGGTGGTGAGTTAAGATCCAAGAATTTTGGTTTTATGTGTGATGTATTGGGCACTCAAATTTAATTTTGCCCCAGACTCTGTATTTTAGGCGATGGGGTGGTCATCAATGTAGAGAATAAGCACATAAAAAATTGGGTCCTAACCAGCGTCATGATCGCCAGACAAATCGTTTTAAAGGGATGGAAGTCGGCTGGAGCACCCCCATTTCAGGAGTGGTGCTTGGAGATGGGGAGGGTGGCGGCTTTTGAAGAAGGGTCATCTAGAAGACTGGGGAATTTGGACTTGTTTGTGGGGAAATGGGGCAAATATCTGGTGTTTTTGGAGGGCTCTCGGGGAAGGGCAGTGGAGAGAGAGGTGTAGTTGTTAATGTGTGTGATTATTATATATTTTTTTGTTTTGTTTTAGTTTTTTTGTGTGTCTATAATAACGTGTGACCACTGGGGCGTTGTTGGGGGGGGGGGTAATAGTGGGGGTTAAGTATTGATTCTGTTTGTATATGTTTCACTTTTCTTTGTTTAATATATGAATCAATAAGAAAAAATTTAATCACAAAAGCATTAGATCAACAATTGCCAGAAAACCCTCTCTTATGCTTGCTCGGGAAAATACCTGATCATCTCAAAGGGCATGAGGACGTCATTCAATCACTGTTGATTCTGGCCAGAAAGGCCATCATGGTGAAGTGGGTTGGGAATGATCCTCCCTCAGTTCCATTGTGGAAATCTCTGGTTGTTGACTTGGTGACCTTGGAGAAATTGAGGCACTGTGTTGAGGGTACTCACCTCTTTGTTCAAAAACTGGAAAACTGCTAGAGATTTTAGGCATTACATGCAATCTGGACTATCCATAATCACTATGGCTGAACCTTTGTCCGCTGTTTTTATAACAATATTCCGGTTTGTTTTTAAAAAAAACTTTAAGGCCCTGCGTTGTTTCATCTTTAAGTTATCCATAGAATCCTGATTATTATAATGTCTAAAAAGAAAATGTCTATCTCTTTGAATAATTTTCTGATTAAAATGAGACACATTTTTCTCTGGTGGTTCCCACATAGATTTTTCAATAAAATGGACTGAATAAGATTAATCATTAAAACCAAAGTGATCTAAAAGTTTTAGTTTTCTATAATATTGGTATAAGTTCCCTCTGAGTTCTGCATAGTCGA
The DNA here is from genome assembly GCF_019703515.2 of Myxocyprinus asiaticus. NCBI lineage: Eukaryota > Metazoa > Chordata > Actinopteri > Cypriniformes > Catostomidae > Myxocyprinus > Myxocyprinus asiaticus. Next base: position 8,470,366 of record NC_059357.1, on the reverse strand, counting down.
CCCTTTTGGGCGTATAGGTACAAATGTAAGACCTTTCACCTTTGACCAGTGTACAGGATCACCTGGAATAGTACGAAAAAGCAGTTGATTAATATCTGTTAAAGAGTTACATTTATTCATTATGTATTCATTTTTTTCAGAACCCCAGTCATATGATAAAACGTGGCTCCCGGAAAATTATCAATCTGAACTAAAGGGTCGGAAAAATAAGGGATCAGACAGACAGACAGACAGACAGACAGATAGATAGATAGTTAGGTGGGTGGACTAGATAGGTATTCAAAACACATATTGGTAGCTGAACGCAATATTAAATTAACCAAAATATAGAAAAAATTTATTCCTTAAGGGGTGGAAGATGGGAAGAGCGTTCTGAATTCTGTGGAAATCTGCTGAGCTTTCTGTGGAATTCTTTTTTTTCCCCGGAATTCCGTGGAAACCTTCGGTTTCCTGGCAGGCTTAATTATCAGCCGTTAGGAGAGTTTACTACAACTCATTGTAGCTATTTCTCGGAAAACAGCACTTGTAAATGCTTTCATTCTGTTGTTGTATTGTTGTACTTTCTATACATATGGTTTTGCCTCACCCGCATAACTCTGTAATGAACTGCAATGAAGTAGAGGTCACCCACGTTCCCGTATGGCTCAAAAGTGACTCATCGCACTAATACGCCTTTATCGCACACAGAGAGACCACCTTTTCCCGTCTTTCATTTCCATTTCTTGGCAAACACAGTCGCGCTCCTTGCTCGGGCGAGCGCGTGCTCTTGTGGCGACTCGTGCGCGATGCAGCTGCTACTAAAGGGACTGACGGACGGAGAAGTGGGTGGGCGCGCACTCGCGTACAGCGTGCACGCGCCGAGCCAAGCCATAGAGTGCATGTGTCGCACATTTTAAAACTCAGAAAGAGCTGGGACAGCGACAGACCTACACCAAGAGTACCGTTAAGCCAGTAAAAGCGCTCCCTGACTCTACGCGCAATAGTTATTATAATTACGCGCAATAGTGACATTTCATACCTGAAAGAGGAAGAAAGGACAAACTCTATTTGCGTTCTCTGCACTGGACAATCTCATGAACATGGAGCTGGTATCAATTGGAGAGCAAGTGTTTGCTGTGGAGTCAATTACGAAGAAGAGGATAAGGAAGGTAATAATGATGCAAGCATGCATATATAATTGCGCTCATTTAACGCATGCATTTTGTAATGTATTCTACACGCACTGTTTACTTTCCCTTTTGAGATGACAGTTTTCTTCTTTTGCCAGTTCAGGAATGACTCACGAGTGACTAATATCTAAGCGTGCCTAACATTTCTGAACTTTTTCGTTGCATGAATTTACGCGTGCAAAACATTGCATTGTGCATAACTTAATGTATATTTATTTATTATTTATTTTTACATATTCTCCTACGTTTGTGCATTTTTGTAACATCTCAAGCTGAAATTGCCAATGCGATAGATGGACAGGGGTGTGTGAGAACAGAGCGCGCTTCATCATCGCCATAGATGCGCGTTTCGCTCGGAAAACCGCCGCGTTTAGTGGCTACGCAGTTTATTTACACGCTCACGAGGGTCAAGGAGAGGGAAAGAGGATTATGCACCTGTGTGTAACATCCGCGCAGTTGTCAAAATAATTGGACCACTTAAATGCAATGGAATAATAAACAAGGTTTAAGATATTTAAACAGCAGTCAATAAAAATAGGTCATGCTTATTATTATTATTATTATTAGAGCACGCGCAAACAAATATCCCTTTGGTAGGTGTTTGTGTTATTTATTATTTTGTATGAGGAATAAAGCCAGATGTCGTAAGGCACAGTAATAGCTAGTGATGTTGATGATGACTAAGATCATGACTAACGCTGCATCTGCACGTGGGTTTCGTTTTGTACGCTTGAGCAAGAAGGAGGGGGGAGACCTCACCCGCTCCACACGTTGCACAATGGCTGCGGTCGAAAACTGGAAAATGCTGCCTTTGGAGGCTGTATACGGAGGTTGGATGAAGATAAGGTGCCTTTAAAACTGTTCTGAGATCTGTTTCCATTCATTCAAAATCGCTGTTGGTTAAGCCAATAACTGACAAGGCAGCATGGCAGCAAGTCGGCTCCCAACGTTTTCGGATGCAGCCAATGTGAGTTGTTTACGCGTCTCCATGGCTCCACCTATTTCCATCCCATGAATGTTCCTGAAACTCGCCTTTTTGGAACATCACGTGCTGGAACAGATGCGAGCGCAGCGCCTTTCATCCTGCAGCTTCCATGTCAAAATACTACCCTCCCAGCATTCACATTTTAAAGAGACAGGCGTGCTTTTGCAAAATCTGTGTAATTGATTTGTTGGGATCAGAATTATATTCTGAACTATTATGTACTATAATATAAAATTATATTCTGTTCTGTATACATTTCTTAAGGTGTATGTCTTCATCTGAGCTTTCAAAGTGAAACTACTTCTGTCAATTTGTTTCTTTTTCTCTCGTTTCAGGGAAATGTGGAATATCTGCTAAAGTGGCAAGGGTGGTCCCCTAAGTAAGTATTATTATCAAATGAGAAAAATGCAAATTAGTTGTTTTGTAAAAGACGAAATACCTCCTATAACTGCAACACAGTGTAGGCCTACAGATTAATTATTCTCAGTGTTTATTATCATTAGATTCTCATTACTTCAAGACAGTATTTTATATTAGGTGTCTTTAACTATTAAGTACTAACATTATAATACATACAGTGTATTTATATGTTATTCTGCAAAATTCTCACAAGATTCAGATTTGCTGCTGCTGAGGTTGATGTACACATAGGTTTAAGAGTAGGGTAATGGTTGGAGTAGGGTTAGGCTTAGGGTTAGATTTAGGGATAGAGGTAGGTTTACCAGTGTAATTGCATATGTAATTAAGTGCAGGTACTGCATTACAGGAAATCTTTAAAAAATAAGAACAAAGATTTCTAATCAAATATCTAATAAATATTTACAGGGATGCAAACTACTCACCTTTCAGTTAAAGTCAACTTTTCTGAAGCTAATTTGCCCAAATTGTTTGGTAAAATGTTCTACATTTTCCTTATTAAAATCATTTGCTATGGTTACTGTAAGCTTAAACACTTACAACAAATCAACAGAAATTTTACATCTTGTATGACTTTCTCATCTTTGCATCCCTGAAAATATCCAATAAAGATTTCTAATAAAAATAAAGTTTTTCATATATTATTAAATTAATATATTTATATTTATATTAATAAATATATATTGGTCATATTATTATTATTTAAAAAAAGAAAAATAAGAACAAAAATCATTAAAAACACCTTCAGATCTAAAAGGGTTAAATGTACGTACAATGCAACAACACGTATGTACATAATAAGTACATTGTAGCAAATGCAAAATTAAAAGTTCATAATATACTAATATTGTAGTCTCTACAGTATATCCTTATTGCTTTTGCATTTTTGCATTTAGTTGAGACGTGCTTCATTGTTATGAAAATAATATTTAGATTTCTTTCTTTCTTTCTTTTTATTCGTGACATGTTCCACAAGAATAGTTTTTTACAGTTTATAAAACTTTTTAGTTGGAAAGCAAATAAAAGTATCCTCAAACTATTCATAAAACCATTATTAAATGAAAATTGCTGCACACTGTGAGATTTAATCTATAGCAATCAAATAAAAAAAAAATCATCTACGCTTGAAATTGTGTTGAAAGTGTGCCAGATCAATGACCTATTTGGGATTATCTGTGTGAATTTCAGATACAGCACCTGGGAGCCAGAAGACAACATATTGGACCCTCGTCTTGTCCTTGCCTATGAAGAAAAGTAAGTCTATCTCTGGGGACCACCGGTTATTGACTGGAAATGAATAGAAGCAGAGGGATGTTCTCTATGTTTCCTTCTCTCTATTTCTTTACATCTCTCTCTTTCTATTTAACAGAGAGGAGAAGGATAGAGCATTGGCTTATAAGAGGAAAGGCCTGAGACCCCGTCGAGTTATCTTGCGGGTATGTTATGTTTCCATTTTTTTATTTTTTGATGTCCAGTAGCAGTTCATATGATATTAAAGTGGATATTATGAACTGTAATGCACAATGCACAAATGCTCTTGGAATTATTTTTTCAAGACAAAGTTTGAAGCCGTAGGGGGCCGTTAAATGCTAATGCTTCTTGCGCTAAAAAAAGCAGGTGTTTTGAGATGCATTTTAAAAAGTTAAGGGGGGGCCTCATGGGGGCCAACATGTTGAGATCACATGACCAGACAATCACCACCCAAAAACTACTCAGTTTATCTCGGTCACCTCCCTTTCACTCACTGAATAAATTAATAATTGCTAACTGAGACTAGCACATTTCTACAGTGGCATCAATAACTTAAAACTTTTTCTTTTGTTTAATTTTACATTCACACCAATAGCGGTCAGTATAAGTCCAAGTTGAATGAAATATCAGCCAGCGTAACTTAAACAAAAAAATGACTGAGTGCACATTTAATATCTGATGTGCTGATGTGTCCCAAAACTGCTGCAGTGAATCCAGAATGCTTTGGGAATTTTAGTCTGAATGTGTTTGTCCATTATTGGCTTCAGTGTCCAAATTTGGCATAGCATCCACAGCGGGCTGACTCTTTCCTCCTGGAATGGTCCACAGCAGTCCTCTGTAAGCACATCAACAGAGCCTTCTAGAGTTGCACGATCAACTGCAACAGTTGTGAAGACACTTCAGTATTTTAGAAACAACTTGTGGCCTGACCAATATTGGTATCTTCTGATAAACAGCATAACTTCAACCCCCTTACAGAACCTCTATCCTATGGACCTACGAAGTGCCCACAAGGTTCCAGAAAAGGCCGTCCCTAGAATCCGCCTGTCACTCACCCGTTCCATGCAGGGGACAGAAATCGGCTTTCGTCGCATAATGAAACGTAAGAATAGGCTGTGCAGGTCCAAACTCCGAGATGACATCAAACCATCCCAGCAACGAAGAAGTCCAGTTCCTTCAAAAGACTCTAAAGAGAAAGAGTGGGGTGGAGACGAGGAAGAGGAGCAGACGAATAAGAGGCAGAAGATGTGGGAAAATGAAGAGAACACGAACGAGCACCAAGACATTCCAAGTGGTAGGTGTTGCATCACATCAGTATGACAACTGTTGCTAAGATACTCTGCATGTAGCATATTCAGGGGTCATGGGGGCCATTCTGAAAAATATTGTTAGGGAAACCATATTATACAATTTCTGAATCACAACGACAACAGGTTAACATGTGTGTGGCAGGGAGTAGGGCGGGGCCAGGTCGTGATGCTGCACACCCGGCCCCTAATCAGGCTAATCAAGCCCTCGAGAGGGATAAAGGCGACCGGAGGCGGCAGTTCGAGGGAGAGAGAGTTACGAACAGCTGCCCTGCATGTGTTTATGTTTGTGTCTTTTTGTTTTATTAAAAGATTATTTATATTGTCAAGCCAGTTCTCTCCTCCTCCTTTCCATTGAACTTTGTTACACTGGTGCCGAAACCCAGGAAGGAGGAGGGATGCGCCATAGTAGAGTCCTCACCACTACCATCCACCCCAACGGAGCAGCCGTGGCCATCTGCCGGGGGACGGAGGAGCCCGGCTGCCTGAGAGCGGAGGAACAGCCGCCAACCGCGATGGGAGGAGGGGCTCCTAGCCGACCGCCTGGAGCGGTCAGGGCCGCTGCCAGGGGCGGAGGAGACCCCTACGCTGCCAGGGGCGGAGGAGACCCCTACTGGCCACTAACATGCGGCGGGGTCAAGAGAGGACCGCCAACCGCGAGCGGAGAGGGGCTCCTGGCCGACCGTCTGGAGCGGGAGAACCGCTACCAGGGGCGGGGGAGACCCCTACCGTCCACCGAAAATGCGGTGGGGCTTCCCGTCCGCCAGGGGCTGGAGGACTGCCTCCAATCCGCCCGGGGAGGCGTGGCTGTCATCCACTAGAGGGTGGAGGAGTGGCCGAGGACCAGGCTATGGCGTATCGGAGAACCATCGAGTACGTTTTTTTTTCTCGCTCTCTCCTCTCTCTCTCCCGCTGTCACTCCATGTTGGCCTTTCCCTCTCGTTTTTTTGTTGTTGTTGTTTTTCCCTCCCCTTGTCACCCTCCCAGGTCCGAAGAGGCAGGGATGACCTGCCGGGGGGGTATTTTTATATTTTTATATATTATATTTTTATAGTGTTTAAACAGAGACCATATGATGATGTATGGTTTATTACGATTATGCGTAATAAGACAACAACATGTGTTCATGTAAACGCATGTAATGGCTTTCCTTTATCAGTGAACGGGCATAAACCGCTTAAGAATAAACCTATTGACTCGGGTAGATTTTTGCATTAAACCCTGATTTTGCATTGCATGTAAACATCTTAACCAACATTATCATTTTTACTAGCTTATCCATAGTGCGCAAGTGTTTTGTGCTTGCCTCTTCGTGGTTTGACATCAATTTGCTGAACACAAATGAAGAGTTTTAGAAAAATATCTCAGCTCTGTAGGTCCATACCATGCAAGTGAATGGTGAGCAGAACTTTGAAGGTCCAAAAATCACATAAAGGCAGCATAAAAGTATGCTGACTCCAGTGGTTAAATTAATATCTTCAGAAGTGATATGATTGGTGTGGGTGAGAAACAGATCAATATTTAAGTCTTTTTTTACTATAAATCTCCACTTTCACATTCTTCTCTTTTGTTTTTGGTGATTTGTATTCTTTGTGCATATTGCCACCTATTGGGCAGGGAGAAGTATTTATAGTAAAAAAGGACTTAAATATTGATCTGTATTTCACCCACACATATCATATTACTTCTGAAGACACGGATTAAACAACTGGAGTCATATGGATTACTTTTATGCTGCCTTTATGTGCTTTTTGGACCTTCAAAGTTCTGGTCACCATTCACTTGCATTGTGAGGACCTACAGAACTGAAATATTCTTCTAAAAATCTTTGTTAGTGTTCAGCAGAAGAAAGAAAGTTATTCACATCTGGGATGGCATTAGGGTGAGTAAATTATGAGAGAATTTTCATTTTTGGGTGAACTTTAAAGGGCAGGGAGGGAATTTATTTTATGAAATAGTTTTGCGTTTCCTCACAAACTGTTTTGGATATTCTCGTGATCATTTTGGGTTCCCTCGCATTAGCTTTGTTTACAAAAAATTAACCATAAAATACAAATTAACCTTACCAACACCATAGTTCAACTATGGTTACTCAAGTAAAACCATGGTTAATTTTCATAAGGATTGGGTAAACTTTTTGTAAGGGGACGTAAAACTATATCAGAAAATAAATTCCCTAGTTTTTCTTTAAGAGCTGTCAAGCTCAAAACATTAACAAAAAAAAGTCTTCTGAAGCCATAAAATAGCTGAAATTTAAATTGTTATTCACTGAAAATCTTCCCCACTGCCGTAGCCCACAAATCTCTTTTGCGTACATTCAAACTTGTTGCTTTAAGATGCGTCACACCAGGTTTAATGTAAAAATAGCACATACGTTGTAGACTACTTTTATTGTGCATTTATGTGCATTTTTAGAGCTTGACAGCCCCATCACCATTCACTTTCATTGTAAGAAAAAGAGAGACCAAGAAGTTATGCAAAATATCTCCTGTAGTGTTCCACAGAAGAAAGTCATAGCTATTTGGACTGACACAAGTGTGTGTAAATAATCACTTGTATGCAAAAGATTCCTTATTGTGAGTTTTTTTTTTTTGTTTTTTGTCTTTGTCAGGAAATGAGATGTCTGAAGGCTACAACTCTTCTACAGAACAGGAACCTGTATTTACTGCCCAGGAAACTGAGAACTGCTCTTCCATTTTTGACTACGCTGAGAAGCCATGTGAGGATACCTGCCTCATGATAGGTCTAGTTTTAGGAGCAACAGAAAGACCAGAAAACAGTCCAATCACAAACACACAAAATAACAAGTCAGACACAAACAACACAGGGGATGAAGACTCTGTACGAGTATTACATGACACAACAAACACTGACCAGCCACTGCAAAACAGCACCAAAAAAGAAACTAATGAGGAAGTTATATTTGACAAAATACAGAACAGACCTTCGGTTATTGAGGTACATTTGAGTGCTAGATGTGGACAGAACCAGGTCAAAGAAGGTCAGTTAGACAGTTCAGAGACCAAAGATAAAGACAAGGAAGAAATGAATGTTGATGTCACAGCAGAATGCACAACATTACAGGTCCAAACTGACCAATCACAGGCTCTCTCCACATCCACAGCGCATCCTGGGAAGGTAATTGTAACTGAGGTGACTATTGATTCCTTGACCATTACCTTTAAAGAGGCCGTTAGTGCAGATGGCTTTTTCAGTGGCTATGGTCTTACGGTGTAAGTCGACAAAGGAACACAAGAACATTACAATAGTTTTCTGTAACTTCTGTAACTAGTCAGGACCAAGTGTCTTCTGAATAATACAATTTGCAGTAGTGAAGCAGATATTGTCTTTCTAAGCAAGGTAAGGAGAACTAAAAGGTTTTTTTATTCTTCTTTAAGTTTGTCCTTGTGTCATTGTGATCAAACAATCATTGAAGGACGACATTTCTGAGTATATTCAGTAATGCTTTAATCGAAGACTTTTAAAGCATGTAATGAAAATATACATGTCTGAACCGCTACACTTTCCATCCGCAGCAGTCATTGCAATAACAGTGAGAAGAATTCATTTTAAAGGGATAGTTCACCCAAAAATAAACCTTTCTTCCATGGAACACACACAAAAAAAAAAAAAAAAAAGGAGAGATGTTAGGTAGAAAGTTAGGGACTGACATGACAGTCTCAGTCACCATTCACTTTCATTGCATCTTCTTCCATACAATGACAGTGATATGTGAGTAAATGACTTATCTATTTAAGTTCTGACAAAACTACTGTTACAAAGCTTCTTTTGTCCTGTAACCAACCAGGTGGGAAAAGGAAAGGGCACCTGGCTTTGCTTCCGTATCTGAGCCGAGCTCTGTTCACTCTGTTCTGAGGCCTTTGTGTATTTTTAGAGACAGTATTGGTTTACATTCACAACTGCTACAGTTAACGCTTTTGTAGGGGTAGAACCTGTTCATCTGAACACATGTGCTTTAGGTGTTGCTTTTAGCATGGCAGAAATCAAAGCCGAGCCTAAATTACATGTTTGGGTCATGTGGTGATAGTTGAACATCGCTTGTCATCTCTGTTGTTCCTCACCTGTGACAACTACACTTTTTTGCTTGTATGTACAGTAAATAAAATTGAAAATTTTTTGTGGGTGACTTCAGTTCATTTTGTCATTCATTTGTGAGTTCCAGAAATGACAGCAGGTCCTGAGAGTAGGCAATATTTTAAATAATGGATCAATATATTGTCACATATTAACCACTGATGACCACTGGAACTATGAGATGTGAACTCAAACCAAGTTCCTGCTGGTTCTTTTATAATTACCAATTTTTCTGCCACTTAAAGGTGCACTCAGTGACGTTTGTCTTAGTGTCATCTTGGACTTACACTGACACCTAGTGGCTTGGATGCAGCATCATTTAAAATTAATAGTTTTCAGTGTCAGATGCCATTGTAGAAATTTAGTATTCACAGTCAGCCATGATTACTTTAATCAGTGAGTGAAAGTGTCAAATAACAGGAGGGTTACTGAGATTAAGCGAGTTGTATTCTGCTGGTCATGTGATTCTAACATGGCAGCCCCCATGTGCGGACACTCTCCATGTAGAATAAAACAGCTTTTATAAGGTTACTGATATGACTGAAGTCTTCATTTTAATGTGAGTGGTCATGATTTCCTACATATATTGCAAAATTACAATTCATGTCTTTAGGAGTTATTACTGAGTGCACCTTTAAGCCAAAAATAATAATAATAATTATAAAATTAAAAATAAATTCCAGTCAGCCACAAATCCAGTACAGGTGCTGCCCAACTAGAATGAAGGTAAATATATCCTTATTACACGCTCTGAAATATTTTATTCTGATTGGTCAATCACTGCATTCTGCTGTCAAATATTTTTGTTCACTAAACTGTATAATTGACTTTTGTCCCAGGCAACCACCTTCCTACACAGAGATAGGAGACATCAATGTAGGCTTTCTTCATTGATTATATAATAATTTTGTCATGCAAATGGTCATAATTGTCTGTCAGAAAAAAAATCAGCTCAAATTAATATTTATTTTCTTTGTTAAGTAGTCATGTAATAAGAGAGATATTGTAGTGAGCTGGTCATTATTGCAAAATAAGTAGGTTAGTATTCTCCGGTTAGTCAAAGCAGGTAATGGTCAACTATTGGCGCTTTCCACTATCGGGCCCAGGGGCGCAAAATGGGGTATGCAACATATACAACGCATGGGGCGCCACACGAGGGGGGCACCAAAATCATACTTTTTAAATCTCCTCTAATGCCATACAAAGCACAATTTTAAACAATAATCAAAGGATGTATTTTAATTCACTTTTATTTGATTTAATTTTATTGAACTTAAAATTTTCTTAGCATTTTAAATGTGTTCAAATATGCATTTTTTTTTTTTTACAAAAAATTTTTTTTTTATCAATTTATTCATAGCTACTGCTCACCTTCTGTCTACCAATGTTGTTCTGACTGTCACATGACAAAAAATGGTCAGAGGGGGGATGCGTTCTGGTCTGAGCTGCAGAACAGAAAAACTAAAATAAAGAAAACAATGCCCAAGTGGATAAAGAGAGACTGGTATGCGTAACTTATCACTGAATATCTTGAAAAAAGTCTTGAAATTAACCGACATTTAACAATGCCGAGAGGTACAGATGGCTTGCTAATATAAATATGTTCATTTCCGAGTATCTTTTCTGTCTCGGTTATGCAAAAAGGCGCCATATGTGTGTGAATGGGCATTCAATCCCTTACATTTAGAGAGAAAGCTTGTTAAAAAACCTAACTGACCCTCCGACATGTCCAATCTATACTTGGCCTCCTCTTACTAACCATTACTAATGTTGCTGTGCTTTCCTACTTTCGCCTGTTGTTGTCTCGCTATCAAACATGACGTGACAAACCATTAGATGTGTTGTGAGTAAATTACCTCAGGAATTATTAAACAACACCTGGATCAATTATTATTATTATTATCATTTTTATCCCCTTTTTCTCCCCAATTTTGGAATACCCAATTCCTACTACTTACTAGGTCCTCGTGGTGGCGCGGTTACTCACCTCAATCCGGGTGGCGGTGGACAAGTCTCAGTTGCCTCCGCTTCTGAGACCCTCAATCCGCACATCTTATCACGTGGCTTGTTGTGCATGACACCGTGGAAACTCCCAGCATGTGGAGGCTCATGCTACTCTCCACGATCCACGCACAACTTACTACGCGCCCCATTGAGAGCAAACCACTTAATCGCGACCACGAGGAAGTTACCCCATGTGACTGTACCCTCCCTAGCAACCAGGCCAATTTGGTTGCTTAGGAGACCGGGCTGGAGTCACTCAGCACACCCTGGATTCAAACTTGCGACTTCAGGGGTGGTAGTCAACATCAATACTCGCTGAGCAACCCAGGCCCCCACCTGGATCAATTATTGACTAAATCCAAAAGATTGGGCAAAGAAATATGTGATGGAGAGGCTTGCTTCAGAAGCAATCATGTTGAACAATTAAGCTTCTTTATTTTCTTTCCTTTTCTGTTTTGATGGAAAATAAGGATGCAGATAAAATTTTATTAATATATTTTTTTTAATAACGAAACAATTTCATTGTTATGTACATGACTGTTCATATAAAAATTCTAAATATAAATGTTCGAATTAAGTAATTGGCTTTTTTATTGAATTCTTGATTTAAAAAAATATATATATAATAAAATTTTGTGTTCCAAATTGTAATATTTGTTACATTTCTAAGCAGTTAATAATGGTTCCATTCTAGGTGTCAAATTTTTTTGTCACCTTCACATGACTATTTAATATAAAGTTAAAAGGGCTCCAAAGGCCAAGTAATTTGCCAATGTTTTAAAAAAAAAAAAATGTATCTGTGTTGTAGTGTGTGTATTTGGTGTGGTCGACCAACACTGATGTTGCATACCCCTCAACAAATGTGTAGTTGCACCCCTGATCGGGCCGAATGGTTCTAGTTCCGTACCAATTCTGGCTCAATGGCCCGGTTCCTTTTTCAATTGTGATCCTTCATTATGGATTAGAATGGACTGACTGAGCAAGCAGCCAGTCGTGAGTCGCCAGGTTGCTAAAGTATCTCCACTGCAACTGTTCTCTGTCCCGAGTATGGTGAGCTGACCATGCTGAGAAGTCCGGGCCAGTAACATTTTGTAATCATACCGAAACATGCTCAAGTGGAAATGCTACTGGAATCGTTACTCACTGTGCTCAGAACCACTCGGCCCGAGCATTGGGCTAAACGTCAACCAGTTTTGACAGCTGCCTGATGAGTCAACTATGACCAGTCTAACAGCTCTTATTAACACACATTTAGCCAACCAAACTCAAAACCATTCTGCCAAAATTTAGAGTATCTGCCAAATGAAGAGATGAAGATCAAAGCACATAAGCCAAGTGGTTAAAAACAAGCAATTACAACAAATTACATTACAAATTGTAATTTTCAAATGACCCTTTCCTAGCCAAAAACAAGTGTATTTCTGAAAATGAAAGGTTCAACATAAAAAAGTTCAATTAAAAGGACAAATAAATGAAATTTAGCTTCATTTTATTAAAAAAAAAAAAAAAGTATGAAGTCCACAGTTTGTGTTTCCTTTGTACAGTACAAAATATTCAAATGAAAGTCCCAAAGTTCAGAGCAAACAAAATTCTGGAAGTGGAGGACAATTAGGAGCAGAACTGGAGAGAGAAGTACGAAAACAAAGTGAAATCAGTGGCACAATCTCCTTCTCAATTGTTTCACAGTCATTTAGTTCATATGTGAAATGCTGCTCAATAGGACATTGGCATGAGCAGATAAACTCCAGCACCACATCCACATGGTCGCACGCACGCACACACACACACACACACACACACACACACACAACTTTCTCTCGTCCAACCTGTAGAGATACACCACCACTATCCAGTAAGTCTTAAAAAGGAGTGCACACACATTCTGAGGGTTGGTGTGTGCGTCCAAGAACTTGTCCTGTTTTCAAAAACGGTGATGTCCAATGGTTAGACATTTCCAATATGGCATGAAATAAGATCCACTGGGCAGCAGCGCACACACCATAACCCAATCCCCCAACACTGTAATTTATATTATACTCAATAACCTAAATCTCCAGCTTAAGTAAAGGAATAGATCCCCATTTTAATAGGTATCAACAAAAATATATTCTATGTGAACTGTAGCAGTCTCTGGGAACACACATGAACAAAATCCATCATGATGACGAATGAAAATGCTAGAATAAATAAAATGCAAAACTCAAAATTTACAAGGAAGATATGCATGATGTTTGTATGAATAATTATAGTAACAATATAGGAATCACAACAATGTTTGAAATGTTCCACATCGCTCTGTAAAACATGTAACAGAGACTGGTACGCCGTGAGATAATATTTAAAAAGTCCTTAGAATTAAATCATTTGCGCTTTAACTTTATACCACTTTTAAAATCTTAAAAAATATCTCTTGAAAAAGGTAAGTACTCCCCTGGACCTGACATCGAAAATATTACTTGTGGTTTGTTATCTGAGGCTGAGAAACAATTCTTTGTACACAACTGGCAAAGGTAAAAAAAATAAAATAAAAACAAAAACTACCATTACTTCTTTCACCCCCATACTTATTTGTCTCTCGTGGAGGGTCCACTTTCAATTCATTTATACTGAAAACACTAATAATTCATCCCTGTAGTATAAAAAAACTAACACTGTCTCTTGTGAGGTTTTGTGAATTGTGTAATAACTATATGTCTAAAGGGTTATGATTCATGTTAATGCCAAGGTCTTGGCCACTTGAGGGCAGTATATCATTAGCTCCGGGTCCGTGGAGTCCCACCATGCCACCAAGCTGAGACAGCATGGCGTTCTGATCTGCCCCAAACACGCCTGGGTCCTTAGAGTTGTGCTGTGGCTGTTGGGGAGGAGGCGGTGGAGCCATGCCAGAGTGGTGCTGCTGTATGTGACTGGGATGTGGAGAACCTGTCTGAGGTGAGATGTGGTGAGGTGAGGGCTGTGGTTGCAGCCGTGGGGATGGACTCGAGTGTGGTGGCTGGGACTGGGGTCGTGGGGAGGGCTGAGGTGAACAGACCTGATTGCTGAGGGAGGACTGGTGCTGTTGGCTCTGAAGGTGGGGCGACTGAGACATCTGTTGCTGCGGGCTCATGGGGTTGTTCTGTTGTGCCGGTGAGGTGCTGCTGAGGTGTTGCTGCTGTTGAAGCATACGCTGATGCAAGGCCTGCTGCAATAATGCCTGTGTTGTCTGAGGCCCGGGACCTCCCTGCATGGGCTGCGGACCTCCTCCTCCAGGGCCCATGTCGGGACCTTGCGATGCCATATTCTGCTGCATCTGTAGATGGTGTTGCTGTTGAAGCCTCTGTTGCAAGACAGCTGCAGCTTGCTGTTGCGTAGGGTTGCCTGTAAAATTCTGCTGTGGGCCAGGTTGTCCCCCTGGTAGTGGCTGGCCTCCTGAGGGTACTTGCATGCTACCCTGCTGACCCATGTAACCTTGCTGCTGCTGAATCCCGGCATGGTTGGCCATCTGACGCTGTTGTTGCTGTTGCTGCTGCTGAAATTGTAGGTGCTGTTGCCGTCTTATTACCTGATCTCTGAACTGTGGGTTCAGGTTGGCCATGTTTGGAGCCCCCTGGCTCTGCATTCCTTGCTGTTGTTGTTGCTGCTGCTGCTGTAAGGTAGCAACTTGCTGTTGCTGCAGTCGGGGCCGTTGTTGTATTTGCTGCTGCTGCTGTTGTATTTGCTGCTGCTGTTGCCTTTGCTGCTGCATTTGCTGCTGCTGCTGCTGTTGCATTTGTCTGCTGCTGCTGCTGTTGCATTTGTTGCTGCTGCTGCATTTGTTGCTGCTGCTGCTGCTGTTGCATTTGTTGCTGCTGCTGCTGCTGTTGCATTTGTTGCTGCTGCTGCTGCTGTTGCATTTGTTGCTGCTGCTGCATTTGCTGCTGCTGTTGAAGCTGAGAAAGTTGGCTCTGCATGTTAACACCCTGTCCAAGGTGCATGCCAGGCTGAGGTGCCCCAGGATTGACTCCAACTGGTTGGCCTCCCAAAGATCCTGGCCCTCCCTGTGGTCCAGCAGGGCCACCTGTGCCTCCTTTATACTTGTGAACCCGTTGCTTGATAAATGCTGCCATAAGTTGTGGGTTAGAGCGAAGAATGTTAAGGACTTGCTGCTGCTGGAGAGGAGAACTGGGAGATCGCAGTGTCCGCAAAAGTTCCTGCAAGGCTCCCTGTGGCAGATTGCTCCCTGCCGCCCCACTTGCTACACAACTCTGTAGACCAGCCTGCACCATACTCATCAAGGCATTTTGATTAGGTATTTGTGGTTGCTGCTGAAGCATTGGTTGTGGTTGTTGCTGCTGTGATTGGGGCTGTATCGCAACCATTCCTGGCTGACCCATCATTGCAGGCCTCTGCTGGGGTGGCATGCCCTGCCCTGCCCACTGTGGCTGCTGAGGCTGGAGTGGTGGGTTCATTCTCTGCTGCTGTAGCTGCATTTGTGGCTGCATCTGGCCTTGCACACCTGCCTGCTGAGACTGCTGCTGCATGGGCCCAGCTCCCACCATCATTCCCTGAGGTCCTTGCTGTTGCTGCTGTTCCATCTGCACCCTGTTCACTGATGGTTGTGCCTGCAGGCCTAAGCCTGGCGCCCCTACCATGCCCATCCCAGGGTGGGCTACTCCTATCTGTCCCTGTGGCTGCTGATGGTGCTGTGGCATCATGCCAGCTTGTGCAGCCTGTCTTTGTAGCAACTGAACCTGTGCCATCTTTCGCTGTGCATCTGCCACTTGCTGGATCTTCATGGCAATCTCCACAGCAGCAGCCGGAGGACCTGTGGGTTGCTGTTGCTGAGACAAAGGAGCTGTGCCTGGGTTGCTGGGGAGTTGAGGAGGAGTTGCAGGGCCAAGGCCTGGTTTACCCTGGGACTGTGGATTGGGGGAAGGACCAGTGGGACGGGGACCATATTGAGGGTGGGGATGGGGCAGTTGTCCTGTCTGCTGCTGAGGAACCATTTGCTGTTGTGGTGAGGTCATCATTCCACTTGCACCTCCCATCTGCTGAAACTGGTGGACGGGATGATGTGGAGGCTGCTGAGGCGTTCCAGCTGGGACTCCACCCACACCAGGCTGTGGCATAGATGGATGGTTTGGTGTCAACTGTGTGGGTGTCTGAGGGGTTGCAGGCTGTGTACCAACAGACATAGGAGTGCTAGGACCTGTGGCTCCATTGTTTCCTGGTGATGGAAGACCTCCAGGAGGCCCACCTCCACATGGAGGTGGCTGCCCTACTCGCTGCATGGTGGCCATACGTCTACGCAGCATTTGCGCTTGTTGTAGCCTGTGCTGCAGCTGCTGCTGACGAAGCTTGTGCTTGATGTTGAGACAGAATGGCACAGGGCACTTGTTTTCCTGGCAGTGCTTGGCATGATAGCAGCACAGTGCAATGAGTTGCTTGCAGATGGGACATCCACCATTGGTCTTGCGCTTGCAGCCCTTGGTGTGTTGAACCACTCTCTTCATCTTCTGGCAGGACGGCAGAGAGCAGTTGGCATTGCGGCACTGGCACGCATGCACCAGTGACTGGATGCAGCGCTGGATACTGAGACGTCGTGAGTCGCCAGGGTTCTGAGTGGAGGCTACAGCTTGACTGTTGCTCTCGTCATCAAGACCAAGACCAAGTTTCTCCATCTTGTGCTCATGGCCTTTAGTGTTGTAGCAAGTTATACAGAGATCATAATCCTACAAAAGGAGATAGAAAGAATTTCAAAAGTGTTTTAGAATTCTAACAAAATACTACCTTTACTGCATCATATTTTTCACCACAGTTTCAAGTATACCATCCCACCTGCCACGGTTTCTTACCTCACAAACGGTGCAGTGGAACCTGGTCTCGACATGGTGCTTGCATTCATTGCAGGTGTAGACAAAGCGGTCTTGGCTCTGATTGTGCAGTTCTACTAGCATACACATGGAGCTCCATTTTGCCCGTCGCAGAGAGCTGAATTCAAGGTGCTTGTCTCGAGCCAGTGTTAGGAAAGCGTCTCGCCCGTCCATCAGATCACAGGCCATCAAGGGGTCAGAGTCACAAATGGGCGGAAGGGAATTGGCTGTGGGGCCAGCGATGAGACGGATGACAAAGAAGACCTTGAAATTAAGCACAGTGTCAATGCATGTGAAGTCAGACCAAAAACATAAATTGCAAAGGGTTTAAATAGTTTAGGGAGCTACATACCTCTTTGTGTTTCTCCATGGTGGCATAGAGTTTCTGGGACAGATCATTGGAGACATTTGGCATGCCTGGTTTCTTTTTATTGGCTCGGCTCAAGCTGCTCTTGTTCTTACTAGTCTTCTTGCTGTTCTTCTTTTTGGCAGTCTTGCTGTCACCATTGGCCACCTAAATGGCCAAGAAAATATTTTGATTGAAGTAGCTGCACTGGAATGAATTCTACCTCGTATCAAACATTAGGGAGGACAGTCATTACCTAAAAAGCCCAAGGATGTGCTTAACATTTTTATACAGGTTCCCCAGTTTGCCTATGGTAGGATTATTTAGACAGCAGAATAGGAACCTAGTATTTTGATAGAATTATACAGAATAAAAGATTTCCTTCGATTTTGAGTGTATGAGTGATGCTTCCACAAACTTTCACATACATCAATGCTTTCACTAGAGGTGTTGTTCTCCTCTCTCTTCCGTTCTTCCTCTTCCTGTTGTAGCTCTTTAATGCTCTCCTCCAACACATTAGGCCAAAAATCACCCTCAAAATATGGGAGCTCCTTCGCACTGGTCAGTCGGTCCTCTGTTGCCTGCTTAAAAATGTCCTGGGTAAGGAAAAAAGAGAGGAGTTATTAAAGGGACTTCAAATTTAACTGGCAAAACACGACTAGAAACGTGAAATATTTTAGACTTTAAAAGGGAAAAGACTATAGGTACTAGGGCTGGGCAATATATTCCCGAAACAGTCACAATGATTTAGCTGATGATATCAAATTAAGCAACATCGTGAATATCTGAATGATTTTAATGTGCTTTTTATTTTATATGTGATTATGACCAAAAGAATGCGATTAAAGACCAACATGATCGGTATGTGCTTCAGAATAATCGGGCGACGCACTGTTCTGTGCACGCGTGGGGCTCATGGGCTTGTGTTTTTAGCACTTTTAGAGCAGTTCACGTGTATTGTGAAATCATTGTACTGCAGGTTTAGCAGTAAAGTAGTAAACAAGATGCGGAACATTGTAAATTGTCAAACAAACACTGCTTTACCTTCAGTGTCAAAATAAAAGCTCTAGGTGAAGTAAATATGACAGAAATATATTACTACAAATACAACAAATCTAATCCTCAAAATAATAATGTTAATTCAGTATTATATTATATAAATAAACTTGACAGTAATAATTTAGTATTATGCAATACCTTGGTCATTCACAAAAAACGTTCAAGTATGAAGGTAAATTTTTATTAAGCTACTATATATCATTGAATATAAAATATAAATATAAAAGTGAACAATAATTAAATCTAATTCTCTCATGTTCATTTAGTGAAAACTGGGAACCATGCCCTCATTATCTTTAAACAGATTTTTATTCAGTGCCTTTAAAATATTGAATCCACTTGAACACAATGGCCGTTTGGATAAAATTATGGTTCCTCCAATAAAAAAAAAATCACAAGCCATTTCAGAACAAATACATAATTATCTAGATGAATTACGAATATAGTCAATAGGCTGAAAAATATCAAGATATACCTTTTGTAGCCATATCGTGATATATTTAATATTCACAATAAATCTGCAATGATTTTGCTGGAAATATAAAATTCAGCAATACAGTGAATAGACAGATTTTAATAAGCTTTTACTTGTCCATTAGAGCGTGTCATTAGACTAATTTCACGATCCCTCTTTGTGTTGCGATTTATGAGTATGTGAGCATTAAGACAGAGATTGTTTTAATAGTGTCTGCAATTTAAAAATTAGTATAAAAAAAATTGCAAAAGGTTGTAAGGTTTAATTAATTTGTGTGAATCAGTTCAAACTTTCCATTTCAAATGTATTGATTCTTGGTTCAAACAACAATTCAACTATTGTCTTGCAAAATTAGGGTTCCTCTATTTCAAAAGATTATATAATTAATAAGATGTCAGGGAATTTTTTTTAAAATATTTTAAACTTTAGAAAGTAAAATCAAGAATCTTTTTCAGTCATGGCAGTACCTTGTAGTCATGTATAATTCTCTCAGCAACTGCTTTGTCAAGCATTTTCTTGTACCACTCTTGTAAGCGTTTGGGTTTTGGAATCTTTTGGTCCGACGGGTGGCAATGGAAGATGTAGTCGTCTCCTTCACTGGGTGGGCAAGCCCATATGTGGCCAGTGACATAGCCCATTCTTTTTACATACTCCAGGTATCCAATGAGGATCTCATGATAGACTCCTGTTCTCAGGTGACGAGGCTGGAAAAAGTGGACACTGTCTAGGTAGGAGATGTACACACGTCTGCATGGAGAGACAGGAAATTGCTATGTTAGTAATGTTTCTCAAAACCTTTTGACTCAGTTTACACCTGGCATTAAAGATGAAGTGAGCAACTTCGGTGTTGCTATTTTTTCTAACCTTTGATTGGGCAGAGGGCAGTCAGAGCCATATTCCTGAACATGCATTCCAAAGAAGCAGACATCTGTTCCGTCTATCTCCTCAAATGCAAACAGAGCTTTTGTCCTGTATGGGAACGACTCGCACATCTCACCGCTGTCTACAAACCTATGAAAAGTCAGTCAGTTTTTGGATCTTTTACTGTTGGCCATTAAAATTGTTTTCTCACAAAAGAACTGGCATTGCATTAAAAGAATAAGGACATTTACAAACTCAGGAATTTTAAACTGATTAAGTGTGTGATTTCTGTGCCACTAGCATTGGTTGTGCAAACAGATAGTCCCACACCCACACTACTGGTTGGGCCAATTTCATTATCAATTCATTTTGTGTTAGCGCTGTGTAAAGAAAATCTTCGCCACCGACATCACTATGCAGTCTCTATAACTTCAAGGTCTCTCACCTGGACTTCATGCCAGGTTTGACCTCCACCACCTTATCAGAGACGTGCACCACACGGATGGTGACATCACCAGATTCTGGATGACTCTGGCGCTTGATGAAGTCATTCACTCGTGTCTCGAGGAAGTTACCCAGCTTTGTCTGAGGTAGCCCTAGGACAAGAAGCAGGAAAAATATGAGTTACTTTAGCTTTACAACATAGCAGTGCTACTTTCATGTCTCTCGTATTTGCGGTCTCTTTCCTCTCACATAATAAAATAATTTCCAAGTGGCTAAGTAGCTGTGTAATCAGTGGATAATGTAAAAGCAGTCAGTCATTACTGCAAAATAAACACCTACTGGGTGATGCAAGGCCCCATGATCACCCCGTCTGTGTTTATTTTGTGATAATGACTGACCGACTGTACATTAAACCCAACATATTCTTCTGTATTTCTGCATATCTCTTCTATTTATGTTTTATTGGTAGACTTGTAAAATAAGAAAAACAGAGCAAATAAAGCCACTCTTATCCACTTACTCTTTGCAGCATATTTATTCTCTTTCCTTGTTGCATTGACTTTTTTCAGACAGCCGTCACACACAAAGCTGATTGGATGGTAGAAATAGAGAAAGAGAGGGGCAGGTATGAGCAGGAATGGAGATAACTGTGTAAGATCTCTGGATATGCTGCTAAATTAGATTTTATTATTATCAGTGCTCAGTATTGTATCTACAAACCTGTAAAAATTCTATTGCTAACTTGAAGATTGACAAATATGAAACAATGAGAACCTTTTTAATGTAGCTCATCTTTAAAAAGGTATTCAATACATTTTTCATATGACCTATATATATATATATATATATATACACACAGGTGCATCTCAATAAATTAGAATGTCGTGGAAAAGTTCATTTATTTCAGTAATTCAACTTAAATTGTGAAACTCGTGTATTAAATAAATTCAATGCACACAGACTGAAGTAGTTTAAGTCTTTGGTTCTTTTAATTGTGTTGATTTTGGCTCACATTTAACAAAAACCCACCAATTCACTCTCTCAAAAAATTAGAATATGGTGACATGCCAATCAGCTAATCAGCTCAAAACACCTGCAAAGGTTTCCTGAGCCTTCAAAATGGTCTCTCAGTTTGGTTCACTAGGCTACACAATCATGGGGAAGACTGCTGATCTGACAGTTGTCCAGAAGACAATCATTGACACCCTTCACAAGGAGGGTAAGCCACAAACATTCATTGCCAAAGAAGCTGGCTGTTCACAGAGTGCTGTATCCAAGCATGTTAACAGAAAGTTGAGTGGAAGGAAAAAGTGTGGAAGAAAAAGATGCACAACCAACCGAGAGAACCGCAGCCTTATGATTGTCAAGCAAAATCGATTCAAGAATTTGGGTGAACTTCACAAGGAATGGACTGAGGCTGGGGTCAAGGCATCAAGAGCTACCACACACAGACATGTCAAGGAATTTGGCTACAGTTGTATTCCTCTTGTTAAGCCACTCCTGAACCACAGACAACGTCAGAGGCGTCTTACCTGGGCTAAGGAGAAGAAGAACTGGACTGTTGCCCAGTGTTCCAAATTCTCTTTTCAGATGAGAGCAAGTTTTGTATTTCATTTGGAAACCAAGGTCCTAGAGTCTGGAGGAAGGGTGGAGAAGCTCATAGCCCAAGTTGCTTGAAGTCCAAGTGTTAAGTTTCCACAGTCTGTGATGATTTAGGGTGCAATGTCATCTGCTGGTGTTGGTCCATTGTGTTTTTTGAAAACTAAAGTCACTGCACCCGTTTACCAAGACATTTTGGAGCACTTCATGCTTCCTTCTGCTGACCAGCTTTTTAAAGATGCTGATTTCATTTTCCAGCAGGATTTGGCACCTGCCCACACTGCCAAAAGCACCAAAAGTTGGTTAAATGACCATGGTGTTGGTGTGCTTGACTGGCCAGCAAACTCACCAGACCTGAACCCCATAGAGAATCTATGGGGTATTGTCAAGAGGAAAATGAGAAACAAGAGACCAAAAAATGCAGATGAGCTGAAGGCCACTGTCAAAGAAACCTGGGCTTCCATACCACCTCAGCAGTGCCACAAACTGATCGTCTCCATGCCATGCCGAATTGAGGCAGTAA
The DNA here is from genome assembly GCF_019703515.2 of Myxocyprinus asiaticus. NCBI lineage: Eukaryota > Metazoa > Chordata > Actinopteri > Cypriniformes > Catostomidae > Myxocyprinus > Myxocyprinus asiaticus. The sequence goes on along the minus strand of NC_059357.1, from coordinate 8,448,000 downwards.
TTAAAACAAAAGGAGCCCCTATCAAGTATTGAGTACATATACAGTAAATGAACATACTTTCCTGAAGGCCAACAATTCACTAAAAATGTTTTTTTTTATTGGTTTTATGATGTATTCTAATTTTTTGAGATAGTGAATTGGTGGGTTTTTGTTAAATGTGAGCCAAAATCATCACAATTAAAAGAACCAAAGACTTAAACTACTTCAGTCTGTGTGCACTGAATTTATTTAATACACGAGTTTCACAATTTGAGTTGAATTACTGAAATAAATGAACTTTTCCACGACATTCTAATTTATTGAGATGCACCTGTATGTGTAATATATATATGTATATATATATATTAGTTTTATTTAATTCTCATTATTTAACCCCCACACATTATAGCGACCATGAGGAGGTTACCCCATGTGACTCTACCCTTCCTAGCAACCGGGCCAATTTGGTTGCTTAGGAGACCTGGCTGGAGTCACTCAGCACGTCCTGGATTCGAACTTGCAACTCCAGGGGTGGTAATCAGCATCTTTCCTTGCTGAGATACCCGGGCCCCCCAATTTAACATTTATTACAAAACAAATATAAATCACACAAATCAGGGGTTTAATTACATTTTTGCTTACAGAGTTGCAAAATAATTACCTTTCTGCAAAGTGTCAAAATTTGATCAAATTAAATCTAGCTCACCCTGATGGCCATATCGTTTCATTGTGCAAAACACATATCTGATGCATTTTTCGTCCACAGTCAGAACATTCCAGCAGTCTGTGGAGGAAAACAAGGCTCAGACACAGCAAAACAAATCCACACCATGAAACAAAGAGGAAACAGTTGGTCTAATTAATCTGAGGTAAATAAATGTGAGTCAACATACAGTTCAGGGTCGAGGGTGTCATTCTTTTTCTTTTGAAACTGATCTTTGTTGATGGACCTGAAGGATGGAGAGAGAGAAAGGAGTACGTTAAACTCTGTACTACTACATTGGTAGCACTGTATGTTTCAAACTGTAGATTCTAAAGAACCAACTGATAAGAGTCATTCGTTCAGGAATTGGAATACATTGGTTGTGCTGTATGTTTCGCACTGTAGATTCTAAAGAACCGACTCATATGAGTCATTCGTTCAAGAAACGGACTACAATGGTAACACTGTATATTTCGCACTGTAGATTCTAAAGAACCAACTCATTTGAGTCATTCCTTCAGGAATCGGACTACACCGGCAGCGCTGTATGTTGCTTGCTGTTCATTAAAAAGAAAAAAGTGCATGTTCAGGAATCGTTAACAGAAACAAAAGTCAAAGCTCATACGGTTCTGGTATTTATTTATTTATTTTAAAAGGAACCGGTTCCAAATAATCAACCACAGTTTTGATAACATTACTATTTTTTTACTTTAGAATAATAGTAATGATAAAGATGAGTACATGCTCCCAAACTTTTGACTGTAAGCTTTATTTAAATTTTAGAAAGGGTACTCACGTTTGAGGCTGGGTGGGATCATCTCCTAGGGATACATTCTCGCCCTGGATTTCATTGAAGCACTTCTCGCAGAAGTGGTACCTGTCAGCAAGAAGCCCATATTTGGGTGAACTACAGCGTTCGCCAAGAGCACAGCCAATCACAGTGAGGGCACGTGGAAGCAGCCACCAATCAGGGCAGGGCAGGCCAGGAGACAGGCACACAGGAGAAGGCAGGTTCGTCACCGGGAGCAGCCAATCATGAAGCAGGGTTTTTGTGTGGGCAGATTGATTGATTGGTTGCGTGTAAATTTCGGAGCGGATGATTGGTCACATCAAAGCAGGCCAATGCAGACATCACAAGCGTTAAAAAACGAGGGAGAGAAAGGGAAGAGGGAGGGGGGAGGGCAGAATGAATATTTTAAAAAGTGAGAAAAACAAAACTGTTATGAGGGAAAAGAGCTACATGATGGAAAGCTGGAGGCGTGGATCCGATGTAGAAGAAAAAGAAACCAAAAGAGAGAGAGCAGGAAGCTGAGGCTAAGCACAGACAGTCTCCCTCACATCCACTGAGCATTGGAGTGAGGGATACACGAGTTGATGTGAAGGAACGAGAACAGGAGCAGAGACCCATCATCCTTTTAGGACATTTTAAAGAGGTTCACACCCAAAATTTAGTGCAAACTAAATTTATGACAAAACAACAGTTAGTAAGCCCTGAAGTTGGCAGCATGAAGTTTTGTGAAAGGTCTTTGCCAATTGTGGTTTTAGAATTTAAATGTCTCAACTTTTGGGTGAATATTTAAAGGTGCAATCAGTAATTTTCTTTAACACAGAAATAAATTGTCACATTAAAATAAAGACTTCAGTCATATCAGTAATCTTATAAAAGCTGTTTTATTCTACATTTAGAGGGTCCCCTCATGGGAGCCACCATGTTTGAATCACATGACCAGCCGAATACTACTCGCTTAATCTCAGTAACCGTCCTGTTATTGGACACTTTCATTCATTGATTAAAGTAATCTTACAGTTGTGCTCAAAAGTTTGCATACCCTGGCAGAAATTGTGAAATTTTGGCATTGATTTTGAAAATATGACTGATCAGGCAAAAAAACTATTTTATTTAAGGATAGTGATCATATGAAGCCATTTATTATCACATAGTTGTTTGGCTCCTTTTTAAATCATAATGGTAACAGAAATCACCCAAATGGCCCTGATCATAAGTTTACATACCCTTGAATGTTTGGCCTTGTTACAGACATACAAGGTGACACACAGGTTTAAATGGCAATTAAAGGTTAATTTCACCATACCTGTGGCTTTTTAAATTGCAATTAGTGTCTTTGTATAAACAGTCAATGAGTTTGTTAGCTCTCACAGGGATGCACTGAGCAGGCTAGATACTGAGCCATGGGGAGCAGAAAAGAACTGTCAAAAGACCTGCGTAACAAGGTAAATGGAACTTTATAAAGATGGACAAGGATATAAAAAGATATCCAAAGCCTTGGAAAATGCCAGTCAGTACTGTTCAATCACTTATTAAGAAGTGGAAAATTCAGGGATCTCTTGATAACAAGCCAAGGTCAGGTAGACCAAGAAAGATTTCAGCCACAACTGCCAGAGAATTGTTCGGGATACAAAGCAAAACCCACAGGTAACCTCAGGAGAAATACAGGCTGCTCTGGAAAAAGACGGTGTGGTTGTTTCAAGGAGCACAATACGATGATACTTCAACAAAAATTAGCTGCCTTTACTGCACCAATGCCACAAAAAAGCCCGGTTACAATATACCCGACAACACCTTGACACGCCTCACAGCTTCTGGCACACTGTAATTTGGAGTGACAAGACCAAAATAGAGCTTTATGGTCACAACAATAAGCGCTATGTTTGGAGAGGGGTCAACAAGGCCTATAGTGAAAAGAATACCATCCCCACTGTGAAGCATGGTGGTGGCTCACTGATGTTTTGGGGGTGTGTGAGCTCTAAAGGCACGGGGAATCTTGTGAAAATTGATGGCAAGATGAATGCAGCATGTTATCAGAAAATACTGGTAGACAATTTACATTCTTCTGCACGAAAGCTGCACATGGGACGCTCTTGGACTTTCCAGCACGACAATGACCCTAAGCACAAGGCCAAGTTGACCCTCCAGTGGTTTCAGCAGAAAAAGGTGAAGGTTCTGGAGTGGCCATCACGGTCTCCTGACCTTAATATCATCGAGCCACCCTGAGGAGATCTCAATCGTGTGGTTCATGCAAGACGACCAAAGTCCTGACCATGACCTGGAGGATTTTGCCAAGACAAATGGGCAGCTATACCACCTGCAAGAATTTGGGGCCTCATAGACAACTACTACAAAAGACTGCATGTTGTCATTGATGCTAAATGGGGCAATACACAGTATTAAGAACTAAGGGTATGCAGACTTTTGAACAGGGGTCATTTCATTTTTTTCTTTGTTGCCATGTTTTGTTTAATGATTGTGCCATTCTGTTATAACCTACAGTTGAATATGAATCCCATGAGAAATAAAAGAAATGTGTTTTGCCTGCTCACTCATGTTTTCTTTAAAAATTGTACATATATTACCAATTCTCCAAGGGTATGCAAACTTTTGAGCACAACTGTATATGACTGTGAATAGTGAACTTCTATAATGGCATCTGAAACTGAAAACTATTCTGTTTGAATGATGCTGCATCCAAGCTTCTAGGTGTCACTGTAAGTCCAAGACAACAGTCATAGAAATGACAATGCACCTTTAATTATTATTATTTATTTTGTTAAATATCTTTAAAATATTTTAAAATATTCATTGTTTAATATTTTAATTTATATTTATTTTTGATTTAGTGGTGAAAAGCAACCCTTAATATTTCTATAACACTTCTTTAAAATGGAAGTATAATGTCCAGAATGATTCAGTCAAATGTTTAAGAAATTATGCTGGGCAGTAGGCACTAGCCAATGTTTATCAATGGCAAAATTCTGCCAAAACATAACAGCAGAAAAATGTACAAAGGCTATAAAATGCATAATTTAACTGGGGAATTTTTTAATGCTTTTCACTAACACATTAGAGGAAGAGCAAATTAATTGTTTCGGTACTTAGTTTGTATTAGAACTTTGCTGTTTCGTGTTCATTGCTACCAACTGGCATCACAAACACTCCAACGAATCCATCTGCCAATGAAAAGTTAAGAAATAGTTCACCCAAAAATGAAAATTCTCATCATTTACTCATCCTCATGCCATCCCAGATTTGAGCAGACTTTCTTCTGCTCAACACAAACATAGATTTTTCAAATAATATTTCAGCTCTGTAGGTCCTCACAATGCAAGTGAATGGTGACCAAAATTTTGAAGCTCCAAAAGCATATAAAGGTCACATAAAAGTAATCCATAAGACTCCAGTGATTAAATCTGTCTTTAGAAGCGATAGGTGTGGGTGAGGAACAGATCAATATTTAAGTTCTTTTTACTTTCAATCTCTATTTTCACATTCTTCATCTTTTGATTTTGGCAATTCGCATTCTTAGTGTGTATTGCCAGCTACTGGTCAGGGAGGAGAATTTATAGTAAAAAAGGACTTAAATTTTGATCTGTTTTTCACCCACACTTATGTTGCTTCTGAAGACACAGATTTTTACCACTGGAGTCTTATGGATTACTTTTATGCTGCCTTTGTGTTTTTTGAGACTTCAAAGTTTTGGTCACCTTTCACTTGCATTGTGAGGACCTACAGAGCTGTTTGTGTTCAGCAGAAGAAAGTCATACACATCTGGGATGGCATGAGGGTGAGTGAATAAATGATGAGAAAATTTTCATTTTTGGGTGAACTATCCCTTTAACTATAAGAACATGAATGTAAACATCAAAACAGGACAGATGTTGAGACAATCATTTAAAGCAGACCCTCTTTAAAATGGCCGTTTGAAAATCAGAAAGAGAGCAGAAGTGTGAAAGGTGGTCTATTGTGCCACGGAAAGTCAAATCAACAGGCCTGAAATTCAACAACACCCTGAGGTGGGAAATATGTGCTCATAGCAGAACGGCATTCACATTTTATGAAGCATATGAAAGGAATCTTATCACATTGAGATTGAATAACTTTTAAAATACTTACCTGGATCGTTTAACATACAAATACACAATGTACGATGAGAGTGTGTGTGTGTTAAACCATCTTTAAACTTAAAGATGGTTTCTCTCAAAAGAAGATTTGAGAAAGATTTTTTTTGAGGGGTGGGGTTTGTATACTGGGTTTTAATAAGGGTGTAATTGATTATATCTACAGTGTTAATATAGCGTATGATACTGACCTATTCTGGTAGCTGTAGTATGCAGCGTCTCGAGGGATAGTACACAGCTGTTTGCCATAGCAGCAGAGAGTCTGGGGAGAAAACTCCAACTGAGAGACAAAGAAAGAGAATGAGAGTGAAAGAGAGACAGAGATTAAAAGAGAGGGAACCAATTCATTTTTCAATCATATTGAAAGCATGTGAAGCAGCGTGCCTATAACACTCCATGTTCAATAAATAATTACATTTGTTAGTAATAAGTCACAATAGGGCTGTGCTGATACAATATTGATATATTGCAATACTTTATTGACAATACAATATTGTAGAAGGATCTAAAGCAGCGGTCACAAATTAGCGGACCGCTGTCCGAGTCTGGACCCCGGCTTGTTTCCATCTGGACTGCCAGATAATGTCAACGGTTGTCCTATCTTAACGTTTCTATAGTTTTAGTGAGCAGTGCATCAAATCAACGGAGCTATACACACCACAAACACTCAGGGGCGATCAGCGCTATATCATCTTTTTCTCAAGAGCCGAACACGGATCATTTCCTGCTCTGTGCGTGTTGCCTCTCTCCCTCGCGGTATACAAGAGGCGTCGCATAAGCCTGATTAGGCTACGTAGAGTTCCAGGCACGGTTATTTTAACAAAAGCAGCGGAGACACGGTGAGCAGCAATGTAGACAGAGACTGGCAGCTTTCGCTAGAAAATGAGAATAAAGCAAAGTGAAAATATCCCATCTGTCTGATAAATGACTTGGACGGTTCAGCTAAAGCAGGTGTGACAGGACAAGTTCACGTGTCACCTTTTTAGACTAACATCTTTTTCCATCTAAATTTAGCTTTATTACTCAGCATGTTACGTGACTTTTATGACAGGAGTGGTGGAGTGGTGGTGGTGTAGTGGACTAAAGCACTGAACTGATAAGCGGAAGGTTGTTGGTTCAATCCCCACAGCCACCACCATTGTGTCCTTGAGCAAGGCACTTAACTCCAGGTTGCTCCAAGGGGATTGTGCCTGTAATCAGGGCACTGTAAGTCGCTTTGGATAAAAGCGTCTGCCAAATGCATAAATGTAAATGACAGTTTTTTGTTTTAATTTTGTGAAAACTGATGTTGCTGCCAACATAGAAAGTTATAATAACTATTTCAAAAACAAAAAACAAAATTCAAAGCCATACTGATTACTGACACCATGCAAGTTGGGAAGGAAATGTAGAGACTGGACCTCTTGAAACTTTAATTAAATACCCCTGATCTAAAGTATCATCTCTTTAGGTATTTATATCATGTCCTACAGTTCAACAATGAAGAAGTAGGCCCCCTAAATAAATGCAAACTCTGAGACCACCACTTTGTTTTATGACGTTGGGTTCTGTTAACGGTTCTCGAAAATGCATTTTTCTGCCGATGTGGATGGAACACTGTATTTATATACTAGGTGTTGTCCATTTTCCGAACAAATGACTCTTCTGAGCTGGTTCTTTTGAATCTGCAGTGAGAAACATTCAGTGCTACCTTCCGAATGAATAACTCTTATGAGCCGATTCTTTAGTGAATCAAAAACTTACCAAACCGAGAGTTTTTCATTTGGTCATGCCCGATTTGAAACCGAGAATTGTCAATATGTTCAGAGTAATTACTGGATGGTTGTTGATACATGTTATGAGCCTTCAATTTAAAAAAAAAAAAAAAAAAAGATTAAATATTTTAATTAAAAAGTCTGTGTAAACACCTTTAGCAAGAATTTGTTCCGTTAAAAATATAAATTAATCTTGTAATTTGGTAACCGGCTGCAGAGGGGAGAAAATGCAGTAAGAATTGAATTTTTTTTTTTTTTTCAAATGCTCAAAATTACTTAAAGAATAGTTAATGGAACCGTTAAGGAACGTGAATCGTTAAGAGGAATCTGAATAGTTACATTCCTTGTAATTCTACCTAAATCGAAAAAAAAAAAAAAAAAAAATAAAATTTGATTCATGCTTGGATAGATATTCATCTTGATCATCATATAATGCATTATGCAGGACCGCTAGGGGGTATAACTGGACCTTTTGTCCTGGGCCCGGGCTTGACGGGGACCCGGAGTAGAGGGGGGTCCACAGATGAGCCCGATGAACGCAAGAATTCCTACCGGCAGCCCTGGCATTATGTACAAACACTTTTCTAGAATGCAATTTTTTTTGTAGGGCTGTGCCGATACAATCACATATCAATATATATTGCGATTCTTCTTCCCATGGTTTTGTATCGATATATTCGATAAATGTGTCAAGGACTGGGCAATATGGCTTCAAAAATTATACCTCTATTTTTTGGCCAGTTGACTCTATTCAATATATATCTTTATTTTTATTATAATTATGTATTTTCTCTGAATTGGCTTAAAAGTCATTTGTAATGTTTTCTAAAAGCGATGCGCTCTTTAGGAAATGCAGTGGTCAAATAAAAGGTGCTTTAACATTATCATGATATTCATAATATTGCTTAATTTTATATTGTCAGCAAAATCGTCGCAATCATATTGTGAATATTCTACACATCACCCAGCCCTTGCTGTATCAATATTTTTATTGATTTATTTGTATATTTATATTATGTGCAACATTCCAATAATAAAGAAGCAGGTCATCTAAATAAGCACAAACTCTAAGATCAGTGTTTTTCTGTGCGTTCAGAACCACTTCTATGAGGTGCAGAATGAAACTGAATTTGCATGTTTAACTCTTCTCTCGCAGATGTGCAGGGTCTCTCTTATGAGTCTGGCACAGATTCAATCGTGATATAACCATGATGTTGTGATGATTAGCGGTACATTGAATTGTGACATATCGTGATACGTATCGTGAGGTGGTTGCCGATACCCAGCCCTAATTTAAAAGAAAACCGATTTCTTATTAAAATCCAATGACACTTCGAACGCGATTCATCCAATCCAATTTTCAGAAATGGAAGTATCCATTTTCTTAAATCCATTTAAACATGCATTTTGTAACACACAACTCACCTTTCTTCCACAACAATACCCCAGTTGCTGCATAACAGGGTCGATTTCCTGTTCAAACACCTCTGCCAGTTTGGAGCAGTATTTATACACCCGCGACGTCTTTCTGTTGTACAGCCAGGCATTATTGAACATCAGCCACACATCGTCCACGTACTGCCAGGGCTCCTGGTACTGACCCGTGTCCAGCTTACGCTTGATAGTGGACAAGTCCATTGGGTTCTTCACTATGTCAAAATAGTCCTGGAGGATTGCAGGAGGAAGATCATCCATGTTGTCATCAACATCATCATGGTCGAGAAGGTGGCAAATTTAAGAATGAAGATCATGATCATTAGGTCAAAGGAAGAAGTTCAAGTTGGATGTAGTGATGGATGTTGTGGAGGAGGGACCGCCCAGTGCGTTGAGAATCAGGGGGAGAGAAGAGGGTGCGGGGGGACAATGTTGAGCACTGTAGAAAAGGTTCACATGCACAGAGAAAACCGTAACAGACTCCCACTGCCTCACTCAAATCTGTACCCCATTTTTCTCTTATTCTTCCATACACACACAAAAACAAACAAATAACTCTCTGGGCCAGGAGCAATGATGGCGGACCGAGGGACAGGGGTGATATCTGGACACAGTACAGTCAGATAGTAGGGTGAATCTCAAGGAAAGTTCAGAAATGCCTGAGAAATTATATTTTGCATTAAAATGAAGCCAATTTTTAAGACCATAAAGACGATTTGCATTGGGACATTATTTATATGATAACAAAGTACATTTAAACCTTCAACTATAGCATAAACAGAATCAGATTATTTAAATTTTTTGAGTACAATTTGAAGTATCATGACATAATTGCAATATTTGTTGCACTAAAAGTAGTTCACCCAAAGTTGAAAATTCTCTCATCATTTACTCACCCTCATGCCATCCAAGATGTGTATGACTTTTTTTTCTGCTGAACACAAATTACAATTTTTAGAAGAATATCTCACCTCTGCAAGTCCATACAATGCAAGTGAATGGTGACCAGAACTTTAAAGGTCCAAAAGGCACAAAGGCAGCATAAAAGTAATCCATTAGACTCCAGTGGTTTAATCCATGGCTTCTGAAGCAATGCAATCACTTTGGGTGATAAATAGATCAATATTAAAATCCTTTACTATAAATCTCCACTTTCACTATGTGTAAGTGAAGACTTATAATTTTTTAAAAGAGGACTTAAATATTGATCAGTTTCTCACCCACACTTGTCATTTCACTTCTTAAAACATGGAATAAACCATGGAGTTTTATGGTTTACTTTTATGCTGCCTTTACGTGCCTTTTGGACCTTTAAAGTTCTGGTCACCATTCACTTGCATTGTATGGACCTACAGACGTGAGATATTCTTCTAAAAGTCTTTCTGTTCTGCAGAAGAAAGAACACATCTGGGATGGCACGAGGGTGAGTAAATAATAAATTTCATTTTTGGGTGAACTATCCCTTTAATTTATGCTGATTTTAACACAAATTTCAAACGCTGTCATTACTGCATTATTTTGCATTACAGTAAATATACTTTAGAGAAATGTGCGAAATGTCCTGAAAATAGTGTCACAACACATAAGTGTCTTTTAAAAGGGTTCATTTTCTTTATGCAAAAATTAATTTGTGTTTTATGACCCCAGACATTTCTTCACCCTGTAATCATTAGGATTGTCATTCATTGCCAAGTCATCATTTATGATGTAATTTGGGAGCAGAAAAAGAATATCCCAGGTCTGGTGGATAAGTTTCACATCTGGAAGGTGACCTGGATGCAGAATTAATTTATTTGGCCAACTAAAATTAATTTGCTTTTAAAATTGCAGTCTACTAGAGTGAGGATAGCAGGGTAAGGGTTTAGGATACAGTAAGCTGAGGTGAGTGCAAGCTGGGTGATATCATCACAGAGATGTTAAATACATAAGCATAGCTATGAACATTTACTCCACAATTTACAGCTGGACTCAGTACTCTGAGAGTGCATGTCCAATGGCACAAGTCAACAAAACAGTATAAATACAGCCCTGAATTCAGGCGTTGACCCCACAGTATTCAGATTGTGAGAAGCATAGAGAGTCATTTAAAAGGCATTCATTTAATCATTATAAAAAGGTGTTTATATTAACAAAAATTTATTTTCAACTCATCCCTCCTTTTCTTCTAAAAAAAAAAGCAAAAATCACTGTTACAATGAGTCACTTACAATGGAAGTGAATGGGGCCAATTTTTGGAGTGTTTAAAGGCAGAAATTTGAAGCTTATAATTTTATAAAAGCACTTACATTAATTCTTCTGTTAAAACTCATGTATTATTTGAGCTGTAAAGTAATTAAAAAATTATTTTTTACAGTCATATTAGGGTTTTAGGGCTTATGGCATTACGTCGTAAAAATAAGTTGTAAAACTGGCTATAACTTTACACAGAAAATGTTAGCAAGTGATTTTATCACACAAATCATGTTAACGTGCAAATTGTTTAAGTCTTGTGGTTATACTTTTGAAACAATGAGTATTTTAACGTTTACAGATTGGCCCCATTCACTTCTATTGTAAGTGCCTCACTAGAACCCAGATTTTTGCTTCTTTTTTTTTTTTAAAGAAAAGGAGGGACAAGGGGACAAATTTAATGTTTGTGGTAGTCAACATTATGCCACAAATGCTGTCGATTGAGCATAACTTCAATTGAACCTGGAATATTCCTATAAATCTCATTAACAAACATCCTCGGAGTTGGTTTATTTGATGCAAAATCAGTTCTGCAAATCACTTCTCATGAACTGCTTGTTTCAGTGAACCAGTTCAAAGCACTGATTCAATTATTCATTAGACAGAAGTCCTGGTGAGATATTTTACATGCCCTTAAAAAATAAAAAAGATTAAATATTTTGTTCATTTAGTGAACACAATGTGTAAAACATGCCTTGATCATTTTAAACTAGATTTTTACTGTATTTTACTGCATCTATACTGTCTGATTCTACTTGGCAACAATGGCTGTTGTCAAAATAATTAATTCATATTAAAATGAATAATGCTTTTAAGAAAATTCAGAATAAATAGATAAGAAATAGAGATAAAAATGCTAAAATAAATAAAAATAAGTAATTTTTTAGCTCAGAGCTACTTGTGATATCATATTTTGAGAAAAGTAGTTTGAGGTTTTAAAGAAGAGTTTGGGTCATCTTAATATGGGTTTAGATTTTGAGACATGTCAATCAGAAAAACAGATCTGGACTGCAGGCATCTTATAACCACCACCTTCATCTGTCAGTGCTACAAAACCATCTATCAAACTGGTCTATTAAATTTACAAGGCTTTTACAAAGATGGTGACTTCATCTATGTTCACACAACCATATTATACAAATCCTACGATGGGGAATACGCCAATGCCAGGACAGACTGAGGTGTTTCAAACAAACATTGATCTGGGATCAGTGAGGAATTATGAAATATAATAGGAAGTGACTGAATCAATGATCAGACTGAACGAGCCACTAAATATGATAAAAATTCTATAGCTAGGACCAAAGAGTTATTCTATATCTTGGCATTAGTCACCTGAAATTCAATGTGTGACCCAAACGGATTTGAATCTCTCTGACCCGTTCTGTTCATTTGATTTTATCATCAAACAAATCTTTTTGTCTGTAATGTTTGCTTGTCCCACCTCAAATGCATCCAGAGCCTCATTCAACCAAACTGGTTTAAAGCAGCAAAATAACACGAACAGCAGGAAAGTCATTTTCATTTCTTGCACTTTTTGGAAACAGAAGTAGCCAATTGATCCAATCATGCAACACTTAGTGCTGATTAGCAGCTATTTACTAAATACTGAATGAAATTCAATTGTACTTCATACAAATGTAATACATAGATCAATAAGTAAATTATAATCTGCTATGCTGGTTATATAAAATTTGGTTGGCTGTGACTCTGGGTTTGAAATAACTGGTGACAACAGATGGGCTTAGGAAGAGGCTTTTATGAGACACATTAAAATATATTTTAAATTGTTCAAAACTACAATGGCTAAGAGTTCATGGCTAATGAATTGCAGTCACAGTCCTGAGATCAGGCAGATGAAAACAAGTGAAAGAAAGGTGATGTAAAAATAAAAAAAAGGAGAAAATAAGGCAGTCGGCTATGAAACTGTTGAGAAGTTTTATTTTATTGAGTGTTTCACTGACCAGAAATCTTGATGCCAAACAACCACAACCATTTAATATTTGTTGCCAATTGATTTGCAGTTTCATACCTTCAAACCACATTCAGTTCAGGTAAATTCCTTACATAAACAAGTTTAAGCTAATATCTTGTGGAGTCATGGTAATAGTAATTAAATGACTAGTTAAAGCAAGTCTTATGCTTTGGATTATAATTGTCCTTCTATTTGGCAGGAATTGACTGCAAGAAAAGATGTTCATTGACAGCACTGCCTTCTTTTCGAACTCGGTTGACAGAAATGCTACAGAAGCAAGCTGGCAACATCTCTCTCATATCAACACACAAACACAGACAAACCACAGCAGACAGAAGAGGGAGGGAGAGAGAGAGAGAGAGAGAGAGAGAGAGAGAGAGAGAAAGGAATAAAGGTAAAGAGTAATGAGACTAGAACTAAAAAGCGCTAGGTTGTTGTAGCATAATGCGTGTCAGCGCAGGCCCTTACCAGGTTAGTTTTGTTACTAGTTCGAATACGTACGGGTATTCCCAGTAACTGGGGGTCCACCGGCTGCCGGAAGGGCAGCGACTCAGGATCCTGTCTATACAGAGCTTCCAAAGTTGGCATTAATGCCTGGCGGAGCTCATCGGGCTTAAAGACTGATGTAGTGGAAGGAAAAAGAGGAATCAGCAGATTAGCAGACATTCACGTGTATTTACATAAAAAATAAAAAAAAAGCCTATGAATAGAACTATGGTTGTCACTAAAATTCGCAGGTTTTGAATGAATGTTTGAATAAAAGGCATGCGCTTGTTTCAACTCTACCTTTCTTCTTGCTTTGTGTGCTTGAGGGGGTGCTGTTCGGTCCCCCTGTCACCTCTTCCTCTTTGGGCTCGGTTTTCACCTCCGGCTTCTTATCTTCTGCTGTCGACCCGTCTGATGTTTCCATTGGCTCAGTCTTACATTCATCACCTGCAGACTCCTCCTCCTTTATGTATCAGACCAATTAAAATGAAGTTAGTGATGGAATCAAGCAACTCATTCCTAATGTTGGTATCTCTCAGAATGCTATGCAGAGATGCACTTTTTTCACAACCAGGAACACATCATCATCTGAGGACCTTACTCACCATCTTAATCTTTTCATTGGTTAAAAGCAAACTACTGTAACAATAGTACCACTTTCAGAGTTGGAGTGCCTCAGGTGCTCTCTCTACCAGTTTACCACGACAATTACGCATGTTGTGTAGGCGGGGAAATTAAAATGAATACCCCATTCCTACTTCACTACAGGGCCGATTTGAAAACTAGTAGTGTTTGCAGTTAAAACAATAAATGCCCTTTTCAGAGTGGATATCTTGACTTTTGAGTTCTGAAACTTACAGTATGTTTTTATAGTACAATGACCTCTTGAATATCAAAATATCAAGGAAAATTTGATTCCTCATGATATGACCCCTTTACTTTTATTGCAAAAATATATATTTATGTTTGTCTGAGGCTGTCAGTCTTTTTTTGTAAATTTGAGTTTTCCAACTCACCTCTGATTTCTCCTCTTTCTTAATCTCACTCTGCATGGCGGCCATTTTCCCTGAGGATTTTTCTTCGGTCTCATTTTCATCCTCTTCTTCCTTAGCTTCAGTTTTGAGGTCAAGTTGAGCAGTGGGTTCAGATGATGTCAGCTGCGAGCTAGGGTCAGCACTGCTGACTGAGGCAGGGGTCGATGCCTGACCATCTGCAGTCAGTGCTGATTTCTGAGACAGCTAATGTGTGGGACAGAACAGCAGAGTAAGTGAGAACAGCCAATGAGAAACAAGAGTCAGAAAGAACAGCCAATAAATTGCAGTGTAAGAGAAAATCACTAACATGAAACAGAGTCAGAAGGAACAGACAATGAACAGAAAAGAAAGGACTGCCTATGGAAAACAACATCAAAAGGAACAGCCAATAATAAACAAAGAGAGAGAACAGCCAAATAAGAAGTAATAAGAAACAGTCAAAAACAGAACAGCAGAACATGGGAGAACAGCCAAATAAGAAACAGCTCAGAAGGAACAGCAAAGAAGTAACTGCAAAAAAAGAACAGCCAAATAAGAAACAAGAGTCCGAAAGAACAGCTAATAAAGAGCAGGTTAATGGTCTGTAAGAAAGGACTGCTTATGGCAAACAAACATTAACAGGAACAGCCATAAATAAACAGCAGAGAGAGTGAACAGCCAAATAAAGGGTAAAAAAAGAATAGCCAATAAAATGCAGAGTAAGAGAAAACAGCCAATGAGAAACAAAGAGTCAGAAGGAACCGTAACGGCAAACAACCAAAAGGCAAACAAAAGTCAAAAGGAACATCCAATAATGAAGAGCAGAGCAAGAGGGAACAGCCAAATAAGAAATAAGACTCTTCCAGTACTCAAGGGGCAATGACATGTACATAACTGTATTTATATAATATATCTGACAAACATCTTTGGCTGCTGCATTGCGTCTTGTTCTTCCAGTGTATCATCTATTCATTATTATAGGCTGTTATAAAATAATCTGTTACAAAATGTACAAAAGATTGCATAATCAAAATATAATGCATCATATTTTGTCACTGTGAAGATTCGCTGCCCAACTCAGTGAAAGAATGTGCACAACACGTGTCTGTCTATCTTAGTAAGCGTGCACCAGTTTTTTTTTGTGACTGTCTGAACCGTCTATTTTCAAATCGCGGTAACCATAACAGGAGACGCCATAATCATCACTATTTTTTTATGGTCTTTTGGCTTTTTACTGGGATAGGGAAAGTAGAGAGGTGATAGGAAATGAGAGGGAGAAGAGTGGGAATAGGATTAGGAAAGGACCTCACGAGCCGGGACTCGAACTAGGGTCACCCGCAATGCATCAGCACCACGTCACGAGCGCAGCTCGCTCTGACAACCATCGCATTTTTAATATGCGTGTTAAGTTGAAGTGTTCGCTCCTGTTAGGAAAGCTGCGATGCTCCATGTTGTTTCTGTGATGATTCATGAAGCGTTCCATTCAACTAGGAGAGTTGGAATTTCCACCTTTCAACTGGGGAAAGTGCAACAGAATGACACTTTATGTCGGACTTCTAACTTGGAAAACTCGTGCAGAAATCTTCAACTCCCATTTTGTCGAGATGCAGGTGTGCGTGTTCCGTCATGCAAACATTTCGACACCCAGGGCCGGGAGGGTTACAGTCAGTGACAAACATTCACTTTTATTAAATAATATCCATTAACGAGTCAAAGATCTTACATTACACAGTCAATTACACTCTCTTTTGATGGTAATGATAGCATTTCAGCATCGTATATCAGTTTGGTTGCTATGAGACATCTGACAATCAATGTACCCCTCAAAATCACAACGTAATCAATCTCAAAATTAAAAATAAGCTCCCTCTTTGACACATTTGTGTTTAGTTGTCACGTAATGGTCACTGAATTTCAAATTAAGTGAAGTCACATCATGAATGATCACCATCGATAATCGTTTTCACGATTGATCATTGCTGCCACGTCCGAGTTCCCGAGTACTCGTGCCCATCCCTAGTACACGGTGCGATTTTCGTCTGTCGTGCGAGCTCCCGACCAATTTTTTCCAGTCGGGAGAGCTCACGTGGAAATCGTTGGTGCTCGTGTGGTTACGGCTCACATCGTGTGAGAGGAATTACGAGCAGAGCCGAGCGGCTTACGAGCAGCTCACGACCTCCCGATAATTTTTAAAACTGTCTAAAAAATTTGGCCGCTGTCAGCTTGAATTCGTGAGGGGTGTGCGGTTGAACGAGCCAATTTGGCAAACCACCTTAAATTGACCAATCAGTAGAAAGTGTTACAACTCACAAGATCAATGAAAAATGAGAGTTCATGAAGCTTTTACACATTGAGAAAATGGTCATGTTAAATCTGTGGTTTTCCCATATTAGTCATGACCATATCACTGGGAAAGATTCTACAGAAATGCCATGCTGTTCTCTGCTCTTCAAACAAATAATTTGCCATACGGGTTGCACTAGAAAACAATCATTGTCAATCTGATGAAAAAACTTGTAAAATGTCCGTCATGGTCCATTTTTATTCGTCATACTTGCATTCGTTTCGGTTCTAGGGCGAAATTTAGTGGGGTATAGCATCTGTTATAACTGTATATAAATGATAGTGGATATGTGAGAGAGATTTTTCAACTACCCAAGCGCGAGTCTGGTGAAACAAAGAACTTCTAGGTTGAAAGTTCTACCCGTCAATCAACAGCAGCGCTAAAACAAGATTTTTAAACTTTGCTACGTGCGGCTTTAAAGCGCATTTACATGGACAAGACTACTTCAGCATGTCTGCTATCAACATGCAAGCAGTGACAGTGTGACACAGATGAGAAGGACGTAGCCTACATCTAAAGCTGAATAATACAGGTAGCCTACTCCACTAAAATAACTCAGAATTCTACACTAAACATCATGTTTGTGCTTAGATTAAATCAAAGTATAACCATCAGAAACGGTGCACAAATTTTGTGCACTTTATTATCATGCAGTACTGGCAGCAACACACTGTCGTTAAGATTGATGTACGCAGTCATGAAATCACACAGGCTCCCTTTGAAATCTGAATCTGTCAAATGTCGGACAGCATTTGTAATAATATATATATATATATATATATATATATATATATATATATATATATATATATATATATATATATATATATATATAAAAATGTTTTTTTTTGTTTTTTTTTTTAAATCTGCAGATGGGTTTTCAGCTAATGCAGCCCCTGGCCATGCCAGCTACAAGGAATGTAAGCAATGTCCTCCTCTAGCTTTATGTCTTATAAGGATAAATAGCACAAACATTTGTGCGACTGCTTCGGAATCCGCCAGGTCATTAAGTTGTGTCGTTTACCACTGACTGTACGATTATCAGATAAACTGACTCGTAACATGTGCAAGGGGTTTAAGATACTTACTGTGCTTATTTTGGGTCATCTCTTGAAAAAGAAGATGACCCAAAATAAGATTTAACATTTACTTTACTAATCTGTGACAGTATCGACTACGGCAAAGTAGAAAATCTTGAGAAATTACGGTTACAATGTCAGAGTGAAGTAGCGCACATATTGACACACAGAACGGTGTAAATTAGGTAGCTGCGATGAGTATCGTGTAATAAATAAACATACACACCTCTACACTGCGCATGTGCACAAGGAATTTTTGTATTCAATTGAAAAGTAGTTGGATTCAAAGGTTTACATGGCTGTTATTCTTCTATTTAACATATTTAAGATCTACACCACCCCTTTCAATCGGATATAAATTTTATTCGGATAGAGCTCAATCAGATAATTTTTTCCCAACTGAGGAGTTTACATGAAGTCTTTTCATTACGATTGAACTATCAGTCAGATTATTTATTTGCTTGTAAACAGCCAATGAGAAACAGTTTGAAAGAACACCCAATAAAGAACAGCAAAGCAAGAACAGCCAAATAAGAAACAAAGCGTCAGAAAGAACAGCTAATAAAGAACAGCAAAACAGAAAAGTTTGAGGAACAACAGAGGGAAGCAGTCACCAAAAAAAGAACAATTTTACAGCAGATCCAAACAAAAACAGTAAATGAAAGATGAATGAAGATAGTGTAGACTTCAGAACAGCCACAAGCTGCGTCAATCTCAGTATTATGAAAAAGTAATGAGTGTGTACAACAAGCGCAAAAGCCTAAACAAACACATGCTTGATTGCAGAATACTCACAGGAGTGTGTGGGTGTGCACAAAGCCCGTGGCCATTCTGGGAAGGCACAGACGACGCTAGTCCTGTATGAGGGCCTCCAGGGGCTCCGCCCCCGTGCGGTGACTGCTGTAGCTGATTGGCTTTTTCTGAGCCCACCCCCTGTGCCACGGAGGGCAGCTGTGTAGCAGGTGGGGCCATAGTGGTCGAAGAAGTGGGGGTGTGGGGCTGGGGGGTCTGGTTACCCGGCAACTGCGGGGGCGTTTGGTGCGGGGCAGGGGTAGGGGTGCGGCTGCATGCTGGAGAAGGGGAGTTTTGACGTAAAGGAGGACAGTGTGAGTGCAAGCCTGGCTGTTGAACAGGTGGAGGGTGGTTGGAAGGAGGCCCTTGAGGGCCAACAGCAGCTCCAGGGCCCGAGACGACTGACTGGGACTGAGCTATGGGACTACTCACTCCCAGCGATGGCGGAGTGGACATCTGATTCTGAGGCAGAAAAAGAAACAAAGAAATACTTAACTGGGTAGTAATACTTTAAGGCTGGGTAATACATTGAATATTTATGTTTTTGCAATGATTTTGTTGGCAAAATAATGGTCATGAATACCATGGTGATCTTAAGGTACTTATTTGGCCAGTTAAGTTCATGACTTGCAAGCATGACAGCGTTATGACAAAATTATTTTAGTAGGGTCTATGGATTAAACCTCATTAGCAAAACAGTTAACAGGTACATGGGAATTTGGGAAGTCTGAATCATATCCTCAAATCAGTTATTTTGAATTGTCCTTTTCAATGTTTCAAACACAGATTCAGCAATTCATTTGAGTCATCACATACAGTGTTAACGGACGTCCTCATATGGCATTTTATGTTTTTAGAATGTTGTTATAATGTTTTAGAATATATGTACTTAAATATTCCCTTTTGTACATATTGGCACAAAAAAAGTCGGTGGAAAACCATGCGTTTATTATAACTATATTTCTACTGTATTTTAGTTCTTGCATTAAAAAATGTTTATTTACTAGACAATGACGGTTTGCTTCCAATGATGGTTCCCCTGATTAAAAACAACAACAACATTTCAGCCATTTATCACCCAGACCTATTTACATCCTAACTGAACATTACGTTTTATGAATGTTTACGAGAATACTCAGAAGTAACACAAAGCACAAATGAAACATAATTCTTCTTAAAACTTTGCTTTTCTTTTTTTGACATTTTTATTGTCTTTCAACAGAAAGATCAGGGATGCACCGATTTATCGGCTGCCGAGATTTATCGGACAATTATTGACCAAATGAAAACCATTGGCATATAGGTTATAAGCATGAAAACGCTGGTATGGAAATGTTTCTAATTAATTAGTAACACACTTTGTAAAAACTCTGTGAAAAAGCACAATCCAGAAATATTAATAGCCACAGTATGTAGAAGAGTTGGCACTCCTAAGAACTATTTATTTTTTATTCTCTCTCATTCTCACATCAATTGGACCTGACAGTTATGAAAGCGGTATTTACCTATAGGCTACATGAGCGAAACCATCCAAAACGCTTTAAAACCAGCAAACTTTGACCTGAGACATCGGTATCCTATCCATTAATGCTGCATGATTAATTGAATTAAGATTAAAATAGCAATATGTCCTTTAACGGCTGCGTATTAAAATAAAGGCTTAAGGTGCGTTTCAATCGACCGATAGTGGCCAGCGAAGTGGACATCACAGGATATTCAGCCATCATAAGTGAGATTCCAATCCGAAGGAAGCGTACATGTTCAGTTGGAAGGGCACTAAACATGTACATCAATACATCACTTCACACGAAGCTGAGAGGGAAATTTACCCAACAGTAATTGCGAACCATCAGAGTACTGACGTAGTTTGGCTAAAAAAAAAAGGTGTTTAAGACACTGGCATTTTAATTAAGCCTAATTTAACTGAGGTGTGCTTTCTACGAGTTGTGCGCAAGTGAAAAGCACACGAATAGCGACCGTTACATCCATTTTTATAACAATAGGTCATATAATGCTTAAGATGTGCATATTATAAAATAACCAAATAACATTTCATTTTTTATTTTAAACAGCAACTGTCATTTAACTTATGGGTTACAAGTTTAGAGAAATATATTGATTTAAATATATAACAATAACAATTAACAATAATTTAAAAAAATCGTAAGAATATACATGCGTGTATTATAAACATTTATATAGATGGATGTTAGGTAATTTATATTACATTTATATGTATATTACTTGAAACCCGAAATCTGCGCAACTCAAGCGTTGTCTGTGTTTGATGTTGCAGGGCATTCCAAATGAACTAATTTTGTCAAGTGAACTTCAACAGATATCCCCATGCTCAGCGAGTAGGGAGCTGTGAACACTGCTTAGGGCCCCTGCGAATTGGAACACAGTTCTAGTCTGCATTAAATGCTTCAGTCAGCACTGTGTGAGCAAGCGGCGCCCTCTAGCAGTCTGGATGGCATTATCCATTATAAAACTATAATCCAGAATTTAAAAGGGGGTTTTGTTCCTTTGGTTAAAACTTTTTTCTTTCCATGATGCGATTGTCATTTCCGTGGAATTGCACAACATATGCATAGTATGAATTTGTAATGTTCCATCATATACAGTACATACATGTAAAATGTGAGTTCTGTTGTTTTGAACTGTAAAAACAGAAGTGCAAAAATGTTTTAGAAGTACAAAATAACATTTTTTCATATCAATCATCATGTTATCATATACATTTTGTTTTGTATCATTATTTAATCTTTCATTGTGGTTCTCTTTTAAATTTTGGCCTGTGTTCAACAGATCCAATTCATGTTCATGTTCATCATTCAGTGTTAGAACAGTAAAAAAAAAAGCTATTTTGACACATTTTAAAGCATAAATACAAAGTAAAACATTGATCTGATGACAAAATAAGGTAAGTGGCAAAATATCGGTATCTGCTTATAGGTTTTTGTTAAAATCAGTTTTGGCCAAAAACTTTCATATAAGTGCACCCCTTAGAAAAAGTATTATACAACTCATAACTGTACTTACATAAGGTGTCGTGGGTAAGCATTTCAGTGTGGCAAAACTAGAACTATAATCTATTACAGTGTAATCAGACTGCCATTATACTGGAGACATAAAACCATGCTGAGTCACATAAACACTGTATATAAATGTGTAGTAATAGCTGACCTGTGGCATGGCTCCCTGTCCTGCAGTCTGGTTCAGGCTGACCGCACCCTGGCCCAGTCCAGCACCTGTGCCTGGAAACTGGTTCTGCATGTACTGGTTTTGTGACTGGGTCACACTGGGTTGAGCCATTCGAGGTGTTCCCTGCATACCCATCTAAAAATACAGAATAAAAATGCCAAATAAACACTTGATATTGGATCTAAAAAACTAGCAGAAATTAAATGCTGATTCTATGATAACCTGAATAACCAAGAATCTTCACAGACAAGGAAAGTTCACATTTACACTTGCGTTAAAGCTTTTAAAATACTTTTGCGTCTTCCAATCGATTAAAAGTATCTATATTACACAGTAGTGTTATCACTAACGAATTTGCCCTCAATGTCTCACACCCAGGTCATGCATAAGTTTACCTGATTGAGATTTGCTCCCATGGGCAGAGGCGGCGTTGCCCTTTGAACCATTTGCTGCTGCATCCCCACCTGAGAAAACTGATTCATCCCTGCATAGGTGAGAAAGAGATTTTGACACTGAGACAAAAACACCCTACTATTTATTCATTTACAGAGTGTCTGTATGTTTGCTTTAACTACAAGCCATTAAGTGATAAGTGTGTCATACCAGCAGGATTCTGCATTCTGTTGACCATCTGGTTTGGTCCAGGGGCTTGAAGGAGGGACAGATCTGAATGGGGACCATCTAAGAGAGATTTATTTACAAGACAATTAATTACTACTACTCCACGCAATAACAAACAGCAGCAACAGATTACAACTGTGTGTGCATTACAATGAAATTTTAAATGGCTTGTTTCCAACATTGAGGAGAATAAGGAGTTACACATACAGTGGCTACAAAAGTAAATGGACATTTTAGACACACTTGAAATTTATGAATTTCATTGCATTAAGACAACAAAATATCATACCAAGTGGCATCTGCAAACATATGCTAGACACTTTTCTTAGTCATTTTCACAATTACTTCTAACCAGCTGGTGTCAAGGTGATTTTAGTGGATGTATGAAGTCATTTCCCCTCAAGTTCACACAGGTGTCCAAGCAGAGTAACCACAGGTGTAGTTCATGACATTAACTATGAACATGTTCCACCAATGTTTGACAACCAGGTGTCTAAACAGTATATCGGTTGTTTTATAATTGAAAATTGCACTCAGTATTTTCTTCCTCACTAAAAAATGTTTTTCACCAAGAAATTAATTGCAATTAACAAAAATGAATAAATCATGAGCACTCACGTAAAATGAAGACTCAAGTCATATTTGTAACCTTACAAAAGCCGTTTATGTTAGAATCACATTACCAGCCGAACACTACTCACTTAAAGGGATAGTCCACTCAAAAATGAAAGTTCTCTCATCCTTTACTCACCCACGTCATTATAGATGTGTATGACTGACTTACTTCTGCTGAACACAAATGAAGATTTTCAGAAGAATATCTCAGCTCTGTAGTTCCACACAAAAAAGTGAATGGTGGCCAGAACTTTGAAGGTTCAAAAAGCATATAAAGGCAGCACAAAAGTAATCCACACGACTCCAGTGGTTAAATCCATATTTTCAGAATCAATATGATAGGTGTGGGTGCGAAACAGTTAAATGTTTTTAAACAGATCAAAGGCCTTTTTACTATAAATTCTCCTCCCTGCCCAGGAGGTGGCTGAATCCACAAAGAATGCGAATCACCTAAAACAAATGAATGTGGAAGTGAAAGTAAAAGGAGATTTATAGTAAAAAAGGACTTAAATATTGTTTTGTTTCTCATCCACACCTATCATATTGCTTCTTTCTAAAAATCTATATTTGTGTTCAGCAGAAGAAACAAAAATCATACACATCTGGGATGGCTTGAGGGTGAGTGAAGGATAAGAGAATATTCATTTTTGGGTTAATTATCCCTTTAATCTCAGTAACCAGCCTGTTATTGGACATTCTGAATGGCATCTGTAACTGAAAACTATTGTTTTTCAATAATGCTGCATCCAAGCCCCTAGGTGTCAGTCCAAGATTACATAAAGCAAAGAAAATACTGAGATTTGCTTGAAATGTGGGTCACCAGTCTTTGAAATAAAAATGTCACTTGACTTGATATCTTATCATCTAATGCAAAGTCTTTCATACAGCTTTTTTCAAGCTCTTTATTGTCATTGTACAAGTACAACGAAATTATTGTGAGTACATTTAAGTGTGATTTAAGTGTCCAAATACTTTGAGGTCAGAGGTGTGCAAGTATACATACTGGGCAGCTGTGCCTGATTCATGCCGGCTGGTGCTTGAGGTAGGGCACTGTTGGGCATGTTAGGCATACCCTGCTTCTGCAGTCTGGTTTTCCTCTTCTCCTCCAGCTCCTTCTGAATCTTATAAATCTTCTCTGCTAACAAGTGGTAATACTCCGCCTGAAAGAGATGCACACACTTATGAGGCAAAGACTTACGCATTCATAAAAGAGGGATGTTAAGGCTCAGCCTTGTATGAGTTATGTGAAGTAACACATAAAATGTGTGAACCACACTTCGTCCAAGTAGGACACCCCCATTCAGACAAGAACTTGTGTTGTTGTAGCACTAAACAACTCAAATTCTCGCATAAATCGTATTTCAAATTGTATTCGAATTTTAAAGACATTATTTTAGGTGGAGGAAAAAAAAAAAAAAAAAATCAACAAGACATCTGATTTTTAAAATCGATGTTTGTCTCCTATGTCCACAAGAGGGCGCAGCAAATTAATATTAACCAATCAGCACCGTGTTGCAGCGACTGTTTATTGCAAAGAACATATCTGGCTTTAAACGTGCGTAAAATGATAAAGTAAAAAGATTTAGCAAGTTCATATGCTCAAAACATTAAATATAAAATGAAACTACCACAAACTCAATCTTCATAATACCGGCGGTAGCAGTATGTTTCATTTAATACAGTTGCACGTATGTACCAAATGCTTATGCAGCGAGACGCTGATAACAGAGCAAGGCAAGGTCAAGATGCAACTGTTAACTCGAAACACTTCCATCTTTTTTTTTTTTTTTTACATTAAAGCGCTAGAAGGACATCTTTAACTATTGCATCATGTCTTGCTGTTTTTGTCAGCGTCTCATGCAGTAACGGTGCATTTTTTAGACGCTGTGTCAATTTTAAATGGAAATTCAGCCTTTAAAACGTGTCTCGAGACACCCGTGTTCGGTTTTATTCATCGCACTGTGTCGTTTTAGCCCAAGAATGTAAAATTGGTAATATGAAAGCTGTTTTGCGGACTAAGGAGCAGACTGTGGTACCGAACACGAGACTAACTGTCAGAGCTGGTCCGAGCTTGGTTGCAATGGAACTGTGGCACGGTTCGCATAAGAGAAAGCAACCTGTACTCGGGTCCGCACTTGTTCAGGAAGTATAATAACCTGCAAATGCTTTTTTAAAGATTTAACCATGACAACATCACCAGTTGCACAAAAACAGATGTGCATGTCTCCTGGACATGCATATCTGCTAAATTACGGCATGCAACACACAGAGATGCAAGTGTCACTCTGGTGTGCATAATGCCACCAAATTAATACAAAACATAGAAATACATTGACCCGCGTTGTGTTCTCCATCATGTGCTTGTTTGTGATGACAGAATAGCACCAGGTTTCGACAGAATCTGAGAGAGTCTAAAACCAGACCAACGCTGTAGGGGCCGCCAGGAACAACCGCACTAAGTATCAGACAGCAGCAAATGTGCATAGTATGAAAACCACCTAAAGGCCCATGAATAAATCATACGAAATTGGAGAACGAACAGGTATAACATCATTTAGAACTAAATCTGGCCAAAAAGAAGGTGTTTTTGAGTTCATTTCAGTGGTTCTTAACAGCTCGCCTGGGTGAACTTTCATAAACTTCTAACCGACTGCTAAAAACCTTGCTGCCATTGGTCCACGTCATCTGTAAGTGTGACCTGAAGCTTCACCTACTACTTTGTTTACATTTTCAGTCAGTATTCAATATGAACACCCCAGCGTGCAAGACTTTGTTTAATTAGCCTACAAAAGGAATCAAATCTACTCAAATACTCTCAAGTGCCCATTCACTCATGTGCCATCTGCAGCGAAAGCCAATCACACATCTGACCAAAGTAAGATACGCCTCTCTTATCATCTACAGTTTATATATTACTTCAAATCATCATCGAGTTGTTTAAAGAGCTTTTATTGACCTCATGTGTATTCTACTCCTAGACTGAGGCATTAAGTCATTGATAACACATTTCTAAGGTTTTACATGTAGTATCCTCATATTTAAATGCTCCTCTAAATGCCTCCCACAGCGGTGCGTCCGATGTCTGAATGTTCGCAAACAGTATACCGTTGTTCGGCTGTTTAGAACTTCTTTTTCCCCCTGAACGAAGAACTAAAAAGAACTTCTCTGGAAGTATATCGGGGCCTTGAGTCATCATCAGTGCTTGGCACACATCCAAAACTCGGATGCTCATTTTAGCATTTGAATGTGCATTTTTATCTTAAATTCGATTAATATTTCACACACGTAGCAACATGAGCTCATTCATTTTTAATGACAGTTTGCGACATCTGGTGACATGAGCGACGTTGACTAGCTGTGGGCGTGTTCAGCGACTTCAGAAAGCTGAGAAAAGTTTTACTTTATACAAACGAAGAGCAACTTTCAGCAGCGATTACTAATAGGAGTGAAGACGGTGTCAGTGGAGCTCACATTATCAGTCTCTTGTGAGATACTGGAGACAAGTACAGGCAAGATGGAGAAGTTTAATGTTTCTGTGAGAAATGCCACTGTTTTATAAGATTTGACTGTAATCACAAATGATATAATAAAAAAGTTATTTGTGGAAAAGAAATTGTCTGCAGTCTGAGTGAGTTTGAGTCATACATTAATAGATCGCTCATCTTGTTCATGCTATGATGCATTGAGCACTGCTGCAGTTTACATAAAAACACTCTCCCCTGCACAATGTTCATTTTAGCAACAAGAAAACGAATTCCATGTCAGATTAGAATGATATCTTAATTTTACCGGCAATATGTCTCATCTCAGTGTTTGTGATCAGAGTTTCAAAAGATATAGCCAGACGTGCAGTCCACCAATAAATTAGAGCGACAGCAGGAATGCCAAGTAGCAACTTACAGTACAAAAACTAGTGACATCAAGCAATAATGTTGCTGCAAGTGTGAACGGGGCTTCCAGAGACTAGGAATATGACGCACAAGCTGCATGGGCTACATTTATGATCCTTTTGAGCCCTTTTTAAGCTTTAAAGTGTTGCACTATCCACTGCCATTGTGCTGAAAAGATGGACCACGATTTTAAGATGCTTTTTAAAATGGTTATTATATTTCCACAGATTTTGACCGAAATATAAAAACATGAAGTGTGCATGAGTGTGTTCTTACCCTGCTGTTGGCAGATTCGTACATGTCACCCTCCACCTTGCGTGCATAAGCTACAAGATTCTCCATCCGCCGATCCTTCAGTGCTGCAAGGTCTGGAGTGGGAAAGATAGCCTGCACACTACTCACACACACAAACAGGACACATGTGAATGACAGCGCAAACAAACATGGTTTGGAATAAACAACAGACATCATCACAGCTCCTACATAAACCTGCACTCACAGTTTGTGTACAAGGTGATTGCGAAGGTCTTGTGTGATGTCTTCATGCCAACTCTTCCTCATTCCTGCAGAAGGGGGAGTGGCCGTCGCTCCAGAAGCCATATTACCAACACCTGAGCTATCATTCATCAGACTGACAGAGAGAGAGAGATCAGAGTGTTAAAAAAGTTGGTCTGACTCCAGACAGAACAATCATGGCTGCAGTGTTGGTCCACCAAGCTCCAGTGATGTTCAATACCTCTGTGCTGTCATGTTTCGGTGCATCATGCCATCTGGCAGCATTCCAGGATGCTGGTTTGACATCGTACCAACACCACCGTTCACTCCCATTGGATTCCCACCTGCTGGGACACACGGTATAAGACTTTACATACTGCAAGTAGTCATTTAGCAGACACTTAACCAAAGCAACCTATAATACACTCGTTACAGGACAAATCCTTATGAAGTGTTTTGAATGTCCCTTGCAGGGTCTGAACCTAAAACTTTTTGGTCACCATTACCATATTTAACCACTATGCAACTCCAACAACTATAAAGCTTGGTAGATGATTATTTTTTTAATTGATCTGGTGTTTCAATGAACATGTACATTTCTAGTTCTATACAAGATACACAAACAATTATGTATAAAAACAGTTTTCAAATTAATGTCAGTGGAGACTTTTATTCTCCCAAAAGATCAGTATCGGAGACTTGAAGTTTGCAGAATATCTCACCCATGTTGTTGAGCGTTCTCATGCCAGGTTGAGTGGGCACAGAGCTCTGCTGATTCTGATTGGCTGCCTGGTTGCCCTGGTAGGTGAGTCCAAGTGCAGCATACGCCCTTTCGATGGAGCTTGGGTCGATCTGACTGGGCGGGTTCAAATTTGGAGCTGAAGGCTGGCCACCGGGCAATGACCCCCCTAATGGACCACCTATACTCATACCAGCTCCGGCCAAAAGGGCTAGAGAAAGAGAGAGGCTTAAAAAAAGGATATCATCCAACAACCGTATTCAAATCCAATGAAAATAAGTCTGAGAATAGTGTTAGCTAATGGCCAGGAGTGATATTCTGTGAAATCTGTGAACTCCGACTGGCCCAAAATCTGCAAACTGGAGGTGACGGGCACTGACTTTGCCTGCTTTGCAAATCGGGGCTCAAATCTGTGTTCAAGTCGTGTGGTGTAATCTAGCTTTAAAGGAATGAGCTCAGTCGAAAGCATATGTGGCATAATGTTAATTACCACCATAAATAATTTAGACTCGTTCCTCATTTTCTTTAAAGAAAGCAAAAATCAAGGTCACAGTGAAGCACTTACAATGGAAGTGAATGGGACCAATTTCTAGAGGGTTTAAAGGCAGAAATGTGAAGCTTATAATTTTATAAAAGCACTTACATTAATTGTTCTGTTAAAATGATCTATTATTTGAGCTTTAATGTTTAAATTGCCATTTTTACGGTGGCTTCAGGGTTTACGGCGTTAAGTTGTCATGGCAACGATGTTGTAAAATTGGATGTAACAGAAGGTTAGAGAGCGATTTTATCACACTAAAATAATGTTAACACTCATATTGTTCATGTCTTGTGGTTATACTTTTGAAAAATTGAGTATTGTAACGTTTATAGACTGGCCCCATTCACTTCCATTGTAAGTGCCTCACTGTAACTTCGATTTTTGCTATTTTTAAAGAAATGGATGGATGAGTCGAAACTACTTTTTTTGTGGTAAATCAACATAATGCCACAAATGCTGGAAATTGAGCTCAACTTGTATTGAAATCAGAATATTCCTTTAAGATTCATGTGAACCTATAGGTTAAAGAGAACCATCAAGGCTATTTTCACACTTGGTTTGATGCTTGTAATGTCTTATGCAGCTCATAAGTTTAGCACGACTTGTTATGATGGATTCATGTCTCTTGGCGCTGTGCTGACGCTTAAGTCAATACTATATGTAACTGATGAACATATACCAAACATTAACTACAGTGTCTGAAGTAACTGATCCAATGTCATTATTTACAAAATGACAGTTCGAACAGTTTCAGAAAGAACAAAGATCAGATATGAAAAACAAATTGGATTTATGTGCAGTGTGAACAAAGCCCTTAAGTGTTTCTGAGTGTGAACTCACATTGCTGGTTCCTTTTGTCCCCGGCACTCTTGAGCGGCAAGCAGACGGGACAGTCGTGTCGCGTGCAGTTCTTCCAGTGAGAGATGATCTGCCTGGAGGAGGCACAGTGAGCCACTGCAGAGGAACACACACACTAGTAAGATGCCATGTCAGTGAGGGAAGATAAAATATAAACAGTGTAAAAAGGCTACTGTTTTTTGTATGTAACTTGAAAATATACAGTATGTAATAATAACTGATTCAAACAACATTTTCAGTGTTGTCACATGACCTCACTACATTACATACATAATTCAGAAAGTGGTGAGTTTCATCACAGCTCACACTTAAATACCTTTTGAATACAATTCTGTGTATTTTAAAATGTTACTTCTAAATCAAATATTGAGTCAAGGAGGATGATATCATTGTCATTTGTTACACTGGACACTGAAAGTGACATTAGTCGCGTTCACACATACAGCCTTTTCCAGAAAATGACCTACAATTTCCAGTTTAGAGGTCATGTGTGAACACGACCCATTTGATAATACTGGTCAATTCTGCACTGTCAATTTTCCTAAATGTGAAGTTGTATCATACATTTCCTTGATGGTATGTGTGAACAGCACATTTGGTACATTTTCCAGTAAAGGCAACCCAACAAATTTCCTGTTATTTACCTAGTTGCATGTGTGAACGGGGCTATTGAGAGCACTGTATTATGGGATATAGTATCTCAAGGGGTGTGCTCTGGTAAATGTAGGAGGCAAGCTATTGAGAAAATTTGCATAATGTGCACAGTATTCAGTAACAGTACTAGTATGCCATTCTGAAATGGCATTTAATGGCCACACTCACCCTGACATGATTTGCCAGCCTGACAGTGTGTCATGTGATTGAGGACGTTCTTCATGGTTCTGCAGTGGGGCAGGTTGCACTGTCGAACCTCCCCGTTGGTCTGCTCCCTGCGATGGCACTTGTGCGCGTGCAGTAACAGCACCAGCTGCTGCTGGATTAGTTTACGTTTCTCTGGGTCTGCTGCAGGTGGCGCTGCTGCCCCACCCGGCCCCGATACACCACCCACTACACCTGAGCTCTGCTATAGAGACAGAATCCATGATTTTGCAGTAGTTTTAGAGATTGCACTGTCAAGCCGATTAAATCTTTTTAAGATGTAAGCCCAAAGTATACTTCGATTTTGACGCGAACGCACAGCGTCTGCGTACAGTCGAACGTGAGCCTGTCAAATTATACTCCAGTTGACGATACGCCTATATACAGGCGTTTGGCGCATGCGCGCTACGACTGCTATGAGACGCCGGACAATTTCTCTTCAGGTGTTTAGACCCATCAAGATGTCTATATATTCCTTAAGACTCGAGTTGTACAAATGCAGGTTCCTGACCTCTTCACTCACGCGCTCTTAACGTGCATATCTACTGTTTTTGTTTTTACCTTCGTTTCG
Organism: Myxocyprinus asiaticus; assembly: GCF_019703515.2. Taxonomy (NCBI): domain Eukaryota; kingdom Metazoa; phylum Chordata; class Actinopteri; order Cypriniformes; family Catostomidae; genus Myxocyprinus; species Myxocyprinus asiaticus. The sequence goes on along the minus strand of NC_059357.1, from coordinate 8,416,906 downwards.
TTTACCTTCCTGTTATTTACCGGCGATTATGTCTTCTTCTAACGTTTCTTCGTGACAGCAACGGCTCAAATGTATTATTGAAACTTTGTGGATCCACCAATTCATTAAAATAATTCCAGGCGCATGCGCAGACTGCGCGTTCAAAGACGCGCGTTAGAAAAAATCTGGCTGCACACGTTCGTGCTCGAGCACTCTGCTGATGACGAGATTTGCGTCATGCGTCCTGAGCGTTCGCTTCTGACCAAAGTATACTTTGGGCTTAATATTACTAGAAAAACTTATTTTCATACTTTTTTATCACACTAAAATCATTTAAAACAATTTCATTTATCACGTTAACACATTTAATGTTTACCTCTTGTGGATATACTTTTGAGGTGTATTTTAATGTTTATGGACTTGCCCCATTCGCTTTCATTCTAAGTGCCTCACTGTAACTGCGATTTTTGCATTTTTTTTTTTTTTTTAATAAACAAGGGACGAGTCGAAATTATTTTTGTGGTAATCAACATTATGCTACAAATGTTGTTGATTGAGTTTAAAGGGATAGTTCACTCAAAAATGAAAATTATCTCATTTACTTCATGTCGTCCCAGATGTGTATGACTTTCTTTCTTCTGCTGAATACAAACAAAAAAGTATAAAAGAATATCTTGACCCTGTATGTCCATTCAATGCAAGTGAATGATGACCAGAACTTTGAAGTTCCAAAAAGCACATAAAGGCAGCACAGAAGTAATCCATAAAACTCCAGTGGTTTAATCCACGGCCATTTTCCATACAGCAGATTTACGCCCTTGAAGGGCACTGCGGGAAGGGGAGGCCACTTGAAAGTTCGTTCCAAACAGAAGAAGAGTCCTTTTACATAACTATTAGTGAAGGGTACATTCATACAGTACTTTCATGCTCCCTTTAGAGTGCCCACATCAAGAGATCTGTCCTTCAAAGGGAGTTGGGCATAGGGATGATCACTTTCAATTGGAATTCGCCCTATGTCTTCAGAAGCTATCTAATCAGTTTTGGGTGAGAACAGACCAAAATGTGACTCCTTTTTCACTGTACATCTTGCCATTGCATTCTCTAGGCACGATTATGATTTCAAGCTTGATTACACTTCCTAGTGCTTCACACATACACAGAGCACTAGATGGTGCTAGGAAGTGTAATCAAGCTTGAAATCATGATCACCAAGGAGACTGCTGTCAAAATGCACTGTGGAAAAGGAGTTTTATTTTGGTCTGTTCTCACCCAAAACCAATTGGTTCGCTTCAGAAGACACTGATTAAACCACTGGAGTTTTATGCTGCCTTTGTTCTTTTTGGAGCTTCAAAATGTTGGTCACCATTCACTTGCATTGCATGGACCTATATTCCTCTAAAAATCTTTTTGTTCAGCAGAGGACAGAAAGTCACACACATCTTGGGATGGCACGAGGGTGAGTAAATGATGAGAATTTTGGTGAACTATTTCTTTAACTTGTACTGAACCTGGAACATTTCTATCAAGATTTTATACATTTCAATTACTTTTCCAGGCCTTAAAATCACATCCTTGGTGATTTATACCCATCCATGGGTGCACACATAATGTGCACATTTATGATTTTCTGCATTGATTGTGGGAGAATATATACAGAATTCTGCAGAATTAATTAAAACATTTAAACAGAATGAAATTGAGCTGAGAGTATTAGCTACACTCTTATTTGTTGAAAATGATCGAAGTAGCCAAAACATTTACATTTTAGCTTTTTCTTATTCTACATTTATTCTAAACTCATTCAAAACACGATGGGTGGGGGATGTGTACAACTCTGTGAACGATGGCATTCATGTTTTGTGGTCAAAAATTCTCTGTGGGCAAACTTATAACCAATCGACCAACCAAAATAAAGCTGCTGGATATCTGAGGGAAAAGAAAAAAACTTCTTGTTGAAGGAAGAAAGATTTAGAGAGCAAGCGTGGGTGTGGTTTGCTATGATGTTTTCCCTGTAGTTCTCTCACCATGCCCCCCATGTTCTGCCCGTGCTGAGGTTTCTTGTCCATGTTGAACTGGTTAATGCTGTTGGGTTGAGCTGCTTTATTTTGGAGCTGGGGTCCCAGAGACTGACTCCCGCACTGAGCATACGAACTGCTGTAGGGGCTCGGAGCCCCCATCATTCCCATCTGAGAAAGAGAGAAGTAAGAAATCCATTCGATCACATAGCGGGCCAGGTTTGCAACGTGATTAAAAGACTGAGTTTAAAAGTATGACAGAACAAGTGTTGTGAAGACCCAAAGAAATCATAATTGGGAGTTTTGTGGCTTTTAGCCTATATCTATGAGCTCTGAAGCTTTATTTTCTAGTTTACTCCTAAAAGTAGGGATGTCGCAATACCATTTTTTTGAGAACGAGTACGAGACCGATACCTGGTTTTTTAAATGTTTTTCTGAATTCCATATGAACAAGTTATTTCAATTTTATTCATCAAAATAGTGCAGGGGCCGACAACCTATGGCACGCGGAAGGGTAATCACTGGCACGCCAGCAACGGCGAGAGAGAAGGAGACTATTTTATTTAAATAAATTCCACACTTGCATTCCAATCTACATCTTGATGTAACCCTTCCTCATGATCACGCAGCGTGTTTTCATCAGCTGAATGGGAGGCTAAACAAAAAGTTAAAATGTGACGAGACTGCAGTATACACAACAGACTCGCACATCATGAGCCGGCAGCACTTCACGTTCAGTTAATCGCGCGAGTAAACGCACCCGCTTTGCTTTGGTCAGGCTACGCAGATGACAGCCTACATTCAGTGTTTCATTTGTTTCTTTTTGCTTTCAGAACAACACGTCATGTAATAAGGAAAACACCACTATTAATCCTTGAGATTTCCAACCCAGCATACAGGTACACCCTCCTTAAACCATGGTCACATTCAAAACTACATTAAACGATTAAAAGAGAAAACATAAAACATAAAAATCTGAATCTATTCAAAATATAAATTAAACCTGGAAATAAAGTTTTAAGATTTTGCAGGTGCGATTCATCGAAAAGGGCTAAATAGTCGATCGGCTTGTGACGCGTGAATGGCTTGCACACGCAGCGAGAGTCTCGTCACATTTTAATAGTGTTTAGCCTCCTATTCACTGATGAAAACACACTGCATGATCATGAGGAAGGATTACATCAAGATGTAGATTGGAATGCAGGTGCGAAAAACTTCATATAAATAAAATAGCCTGCTCCTCTCTCACTGTTGCTTGCGTACTAGCGCTAATGGCGCAGCCATTGACCAGGAAAATAAAAAATGGCACTACATGTCAAAAAGGTTGCTACCTCTGAAACAGTGTCTAAATAAATTAAATTCATCAAAACTTAAATGAAAATTGAAAAATTAATTTTCAACATAATATTGTATTATTTTTAACAAATGAAGCGCTTTTATACAGAACTCCAATGTTGTTTTTGGATTGTGCTGTGGAGTTATTTTTGTAAAATAAAGTGCTATATAACAGAGCATCACAGATGTGAGATATTGCTTAAATCTAATACATATACTATTGATTTGTCATTATTAGTAGTAGTAGTAGTAGTAGTAGTGAATATTAGACGCTAGAAGTGCTATATTTCTGTTGTCCTTTTTTCATTTAAATTGTGCTTTTATTTTGGCAGAAGCTTTTATTTTGGAGAGAAGCTCTTTCTATTTCTGTGTGTTTTTAACGGTAGCTTCTCACCTCCGGAAAAGCAGGTCACTGTGTGACAAACCCTGCATTCCAATCGGGATAAATCAGCCTCCGAAGGGCACTTAAAAGGGAGAACAATGATAGCCATACTGTAAGATCGCTTCAAACAGAAATAAAATTACTTAAAAAGTGAGTTCCGAATGAACGTTATTTTTGAGCTACACACCTTTCAGCCATCCTAAGATCTCACAGTGGATGGTAAAGTCTTTGAAGGGAATAGGGCAAAGGGAGGATCACTTCTGAATGGGAAACTCCCCTAAAGTTATCCTTAAACTGCACAAGGCTGCTTTTTAATTAAATAAATATGTAGTCTGTATGTGCCTTGTGCTACAAAGTGAATTAGCGCTCTGCTCGCTGTCATCTGCAGCAAACAGAAAGTGTGATGCTAATGATGGTGTGTTCCGTGTATGAGCCAAGGAGCTCTAAAAGGTTGGAGTACTTTGTGTCTTTATGTCAGCACAACACCGCCTCCACGCATTCACTCACATTTGAAGTGCGCAGCACATGCAAACTATATATTTATCTCTTTAAATCACACAAAATTTGCAGTTTAATAATAACACTAGGACATAATGTGATCTTAATTTGTGCGCTGAATGGTTACTGAATGACATTCGCACATCAGACTGTATCGGTTTTTGGTCTCGGAGCATTTTTACAAGCTCAAGTACAAGTAGATGAGCGTGGTATCGGACCCGATTCCAAAACCAGTATCAGTATACTGTATACCCTATATAGGGACAGTCCTATCTAAAATGTTACAATCTCTGGGATCACAGACCAAACATATTGATGGCTCATCTTGCACTATACAGATTTCTGTCCAATCAGATACTCTACAAAGAGAACGTCCTAATACCACCTGCAACCGATTAGCAAGTAGCTGTAGCCTAAATGGAGGTTCATGGTGTAAACTAAAGGCTACAAAAAAAATAAATAAATAAATAAAAAAACAAGACAGTAAACATCAGTAGCCTAACTTCATTCTGACTATTTGACATTCATGTTACTATTTTGAATTCATCTTATATAGGCCTATACATTATTATTGGAACTGTGGTATCACAGCAAAGTATCTATTCCTCAAAAACACAAACAACTGCAAAACAGCGCTGTCAAGAAGGACCCAGCAAAAAAAAAAAAAAAAAAAACTCATTCCCTCTTTTTTCTGCCCATTTCCTGCTGTCCAGGTTGTGCAATCGCCTTTGAATCAACAAAATGGTGCGCACAGTTCCTCGTAAGAGAAGGTTTTTCAAATGGAGATCAGTTTCAAAATAGAGAAACACATCTCACATCCGAACAGCCACAGAAACACCAAGTTCACTCATATTTTTATGTATTCACCTCAATGGTATATTTCCCCTTATTAGTCTACTACACTACTTGATATCTACAACAGCCCTATGAGGAAAAGAAAAACAGGACATCAAATAATTGCATTTCTAATAGAGTGGAATGGAATGCCGTCACACAAAACTGCTTCATGTATCAGGACAGTGACACCCTAAATGTCCTTATGGAAAAAAATCTCACAAAAAATTCATAAATTCTGAGAACTTTCACTAAAATTCCCTCCAAAGCAGCTAAACCTTTAAGTCTGGGTCCACGTGACTGACAGGTGTATGAAAGCCTCAAGACATCAACACTTTGTTCTATGCTTTTAGACCCCATTTAAACCTGGTATTAAGATTTCGGGTGATTTGATCACAAGTGGCCAGTGTTAGATACAGGTGTGAATGGGGTTAAAAATGTTTTGTGATCAGATCACAAAAACCACATACGGGAAATAGTCAAAAACGCATGTGACATCACATCAAATTTGTGGTGTAAACTCCATCTGTCCTGAATGCATCCCGGACAGCAGACTGAATTTCAAATGCATCTGGTAGAAACAGCATGCTGGTTTTATTCTTTCACCACTTTTTTTGCAGTTTATCATCATGCAGTAGCACACTGACATAGTGACTGATGTATGTTGTCATGAAATCAGAGATGCTCCCCTTGAAATCTGATCACAAATGGTCACAGGAGACAGTAGTGCCATATTTGATTTTTGATTTTAATAAAAACGAGACTGTGAAGGATAGACATACACTCTCTTCAATGGGTTGTACTGTTGTTTAAAGTGTTTTGGATCATTGCGCTGACAAAAAATGTTTTCCAAGAAATTTCAGTTGACACAAAACTCCAAAAAACATTAATTGAGGGGAAAAAAAAGATGTGATCTACGAGCTTTGAAATGTGGAGAGTTCACAGGATGCATGAAAGCCAACGTCTGCCAAACACAATTATGTTGACAGTTATTTTAATGTTCAAAAAGCCAAGTGAGCCCCGACAGTAAAAATTTAAAAATATAATCACAAACAGGCACGAAACAGCAAACAAGCGAGTGGATTATCTACTGGGTGGCTTTTTGGGGGGGGTGAAGTATTCCTCATACGAACACACAGAATCACTTTCATTGTTATTATACTGATATGTAACAGGCCCATTTTATGCATTACCTTGTTCACTACTCCTGGTTGCTGAGGTCTCATTGCCGCCTGTGCCATCTGCTGCCCCGCATTCTGTTGCTGCAGGGAATCCGGCAACATGTTCCCATTACCAGCCATGCCCGTGTTCATGTTCACATTAGCATAGCCCATTCTGGGGGCACCGTTCATCACTTGCCCACCCATCATGCTTTGTGGCTGTCCGTTTCCTTTCTGGGCTCCCATCATGACCCGGTTCATGCTCACCATGCCAGGCTGTGGCATCATGCCAGGCTGCTGCTGCTGTGGGCCACCCAGTCCTTGGGTGACAGGGCTGCCTCCCAGACCTCCCATCATCCCCAGGGAGGGCGTGTTTCCGGGGGTGGAGGTGGACGGAGGGCCGCCAGGGCGGAGGAGCTCAGAGAGGTGCTTGTGTTTGGCTGCAGTGTCCTGGCCTGAGCTGCCCAGGGGTCCCGACATCCCTCCACCCAGACTGGTGTGCAACTGGTCCATGCCATTAGGAAGGCCCAGGTCGGAGGAGTTAATGAGCTCGTCAGGGAGATCATGCTCCAGGTCAAACAGAGAGCCAAAATCTAAGACAGAGAAAAAGAGACTTAAATTAGAGTGTGACTGAAAAAAAATTACACATAATTAGCTGTATAACAGAATAATGATGAACTGCCCAAGGTGACTCAACACACCATCCACAAAACAAAAACAAAAAGAGACAGACCTCTCCCAAACACTACTAGTGGTCGACTGATATGGGTTTTTCAATGGCTGATGCAATATCTAAAGTAGAGTAATGTTGCTGATGGAAAATGTCAAATATACATCACTATTTCCTGCGCCACTATTCTAAATATATACAATGGCAGGGTAAAAGAAATTCTATTTTAGAGAATCTGTGAGTTTACAGTCATTCCATATAAATGGCCTAGTCAAAATTATACAAAACAAGATGATAAATAGACACACCTTTCTATTACGTTGTCTTAACTTGCTGCACACAAGAAAAAACATGCATCGCAATCAGTGTAGTCCGATTCGTAAACAAATTATTCTTTTAACCAGTTCTTTTAATGAATCAGTCAAAAAGACTCAAGTTATAGTTTTGAAATAGTCTAAAGAATTACTCACTGAATCTGTCAGATCCATCCGAATCTGTACACATTCACAAAGTTTTGTTGCGATAAATGGTACTTTAATTTAAAACAAAAAACACGCTTCCACACTGCAAAAAAATAATTCTGAAGGAAATGTATCTAAATATTTATAACATATACACAATATTTACTCCAAATTCGCAACAATTATTTTAAAATGCTATTTTTTTATTGACACGGCTGTCTGTAGGTTTTGAAACAGACACAAGGATAAACAAACAGCCAAGCGGGTATGGTTACCAATGCCGATAATCTCAAAATGGCTAAACATCTGCCAATTTGCTGGTCAGATCGATATATCGGTTCTTCACTAGACTCTACGGCACTACACTGACCAAAGTGAAATTGGGCAATTGTCACCTCTACTACAGAATTTTGCACCTGATGTGCGCAGTTCTCATGACGAGTGAGACACTGAGATTATCGGTTAATGCAGAAGCTTACAGGAGAGCTATATGCAGTAGAATCGGTGTGCATGTCCAATGGTTCTTACTAATAAAAAACACATGGCACATGTTAACAATAGACAAATGGTGGGACAAAATGGGGGCATTTATGATGCAATGACAGGTCCTTATAAATGCAACGTACTCTAAATATGAAGCAAGAAAGCAAACTTTTATGTGTGGTCTACATAGTAGTGATAAACCGATATATCGGCCAGTTAATCATCTGATATTTGTCTATTTTGAGATTATCTGCATTAGCCGATAACTGTGCCCGCTTGACTGATTAACGGTGACAATGATGCCAGCGTCCATTACAAAATTCAAAATGACCACCTTGACAATGGATAGAGCACATTATCGGTTTTCAAATATTTTTTCCCCCTTAATATGGAGTAAATATTGTACAAAATAAGGATTTATTTAGATTTAGCAATCTTATGTAATTTTTTTTTTTTTTTTGCCATCATTAAGAAATATACAGGTCACTGGTCACTCTGCTCTCTAGATATCGGTATTAACCATTGAAAACAGATATCGGTAATGCGCCAGCGCCACTTAATTAATGTAGCAATATCACCATATTCTGCTTACTAGCCACTAAAGACAGATAGGTAGCGGAGTTAAAGAGACAAAATAAAGACCACTTGTTTGTCTACTGTTTAGTGCTAAACCAGTACACATTTTGCATGCTTAAAAGTATCAAAGTGTTCCAGACTTCATTCTCAACCATGTCCGCAAAGCGACGTGATTTATAACGTGTGCATATCGAGTTTTCCTTGTATGCACCAACTCCTGACAAGTTAAAAATGCATCACTTCGTAAACCTTTGACGCCAATCTCAGTCTGTAAGGCAAGCTCTCGACATCTCACAACGACGCACTAAACAAGACAAAAGTTTTTGTGTAACACACACCCGGAAAACGATGCAAATCAAAATGCCCTCGCACAATCAGTAATGTAACACACCTCATCAACTTCAAATGAAAACAAGGAGCTAATTAGCCAGCTAGCTATCTTGCTAAGTTAATACAATGCCGGGCAATGATGCAAACAAACAAAAAACAAAAGAAAGGTCTAAAACGCAAGTCGAGTGTTTATGTGTGTGTGTGTGTGTTTGTGTATGTGTGAATGTGTGTGTGTGTGTCTCATGCATGCACGCGAACGGTGGCAGTGTGCCGCAGGCGCGACACTCGCCGCACACCGTAGCGCGTGAACATTGTTATTTACCGTTTCCATCGCTCGCGGAGACCGACAGAGCCGGGGAAGACAATTTAGGCCTCTTAGCTGTAGGCGGACCGGAGTCCAGCACATTATCGGCCATAGTTTTCCTCCAATGTTAATGTTCAAGCATATAGCCCTTCCTGTGGAGTCTCAAGCCGATGTGTAAACGTTCACGAGCTCCGGACGGATTCCCGTTTCCTTTTCATGGAACGATGCGTGCAATGCAATGCCAGACTCGTCCACAAAATTCTCTCGATTCGATATTCAGCCCTCCTTTCTTTCTGTCTTTTCGATTTTTTTTCCCTTCGCTTCAGTTCCTCAAAGTAGCCTATATTTCAGAATGTAGGAGGCTAAAGGGAGGGACAGACGGTCATGCAAGCTCGCCGCAAACTCACGTAGACTCCTGGGCGACTGAGCAATATTCCCGAGATTTATCCTCGTTGCTTGCATCCGTCTTTTCCGCCATTGTCGGCGGCGAACTGAAGTGTTGGGCTTTTTTTAAGGCGTTGTGTACGAGACGATGAGGAACTCTCTCCGGTGTGACTTCATGCAATGTTTATGAGAAAACACTAAGATTCAGCAGTATGTCTCTCTTTGCTTTATAGTATGTGCAATTGTCACCGTGCATCACTCTTACTTATAGGAAGGAAGATTAAAAGTCCATCAGACTCCTTAAAATGGACATAAATGTATTAATCTCCTTCATCAATGTCTTTATTTCCTCTCAAATAATGAAAATGGGGTAGATAACAATAAATACTTGAAGAATGGTCAATTGCAAAGGACTTTTTAAATGTAAGCAATCGTATGCATGTAAGCGTTAGTGTATCCTTTCATCCTTGAAATAGCCCAAAAGAAGTCTTGTGCACAAACTCTTTGCAGAATAAATAACATAGGTGCAAACACTTGAGAGAAAATGTGCACAAACGAGATTGAAACGAGTTTGCAAGCGCGAGTTAATAATTTAGGTTATCACAAAGAATTTGCATATTTCCTCAATAGTGTCCAATGTTTGTTTTTTTCTTTCAAAGTGAAAGGTGACCAGTTAATTTTTTTATTGCGTTCGTGCACGCGTGCATTCACATCTGAATACGGCTCGTGCGCCCTTCTGCGTGAATTTGTCCAGTGCACGAGCTCAGGGGGGGTTAAAACTGTTTGCAGAAAATCTCTGACCATTGCTTCAAGAGAGCACGACCACTATGCACTGCGCACACTGTATAGTCCATATTTTCGATAGGCTTGTGCATGCAAAATGCAAAGAAATAAGTCAAAAGTGGGTGTCTGATGCACAGAAGAACGTGTATCCAATTGGGGATGTTTTCTTGCAATCGTGCAGTTTGCGTGTGCACAAAATGAGAATTAAGTAAAGTTGTAGATTTTCTGCTCAATGCATATGCATGTACTGAAATGCACAGACAAATCGAGCAAATATAAGTATGTGTCACTGCATTAAGATCCAGCAAGGCTTGCAGAGCATTACAAATCCACCAGCAGTGGAGTCGAAAATGGAATAAACCGAATCGAGGTGGGCTTCAGTAATATTTCGGGTCTGAAGCATCTGCCGATCCGGGTGATATTGCCAGCTGCACCCCCCAAAATCTGGGGGTCCTCAGACCCCTTTCACAGGCTTTGTGATGCTGTGAACCCCCCTGCGCGTTCATCCCTTTTAAATTTCTCTCTTTGCCTGCACAGTTCCTGCTATTTTCCCCACTTTCAGTGTCGTCCACCGGCAACCGGCGATGCAATTTCACCGTTTTCCCCACTTCGTCTCGAGGATGTTTTTGCCGCTGTTATTTCCCTTTTACCCTGATGGGCTTCTCTTCGTTTAAATGTATTGCCCTCTTCCGCCTCTCCGCCTCGTTTAAAAAAAAAGAAAAGGAAAACCAGTCCGTTCTTTGATTTTTACACGGGATAATCTATAATCTCCCTCCGTCTTCTTTCGTTAATCGTCTGGTCTGTTTTCTCCGGTGTGGTTCCGTAAGAACGGAGCCGCAACGCTGCCGGCGGCGCTCAGAGTCGCAGTGGTCGGCGCTCGAGTGGCTTTTTTTCGGTCGCTCGTGCCTCTTCACTCTCTCCGCACAAACAAAATGGCGGCTTGTTGTTTCTACTCTTCTGGCTTGGGGGAGGGAAGGTTGGAGGTGCAGTAACATTAGTAAAGGGGGGTGGAGGGAGAGATGGCGATCGGGATTTCCCGGACAGTGCCGTTTCCGTACTCTTTCGGAATTGCAACTCGTCTGGGCGGGTACGAGAGGCTCCGGCATCATCTGATGATGGAGTCGATAGTTAAATGATGCTCACAGAGTAGTACTGTCAGTTGATTAGGAAAATGTTACTTGGCATCTCATTTAAAGGGACTTGGGTTCCCCTTTGAGAGACCTGGGGGTCAAGTGCCTTGTTCAAGGGCTCATTAGCTATAGAAGCAAGAACAAGCAGCGGCAGTGCCTCAAAACCTAGTGAGCTTCCTACATAGACAGCATTTTTGGGGCATCATAGGTATGTTCCTAGTCAGCTCAGCTCAAAAATGTCAAAACAGCAAACTAACCACCTAGACAGCATTTTTAGGCATCATAAGCATATTCAGTGCTAGCTCCAGTCCCGGTACTAAGATGCAATCTTTGGTGGGGCACTTGTACATTTGGGGGGGTGGGGGCCAAGTGATCCTTGATGTTCATGTCAGTCAGGGCGGGGGCATAAGAAGTTGGGGGGGGGCTTGAGGAAAATCTAGGAGGGCAATGACCCGGCCATGGCCTGCTCAGTTCAAAAACCTCAAAACCTGGCTGCCTACATAGACAACATTTTTGGTCATCATAGGCATGTTCTGAGTCAGTTCAACTCAATTCAGTTCCATTGAGCCAACATAATTTAGTTGGATTAGGTCAAATTAATGTACTTAAGTATTATTTACTCAACTTTATTAGGTTCGTCAAACTCAATTAACTAATGTTTATATAATATATTTTCTTATGTTGGCCCAACATCATTTTATTAATCATTTGGAAATGGAAATCCCATTTCATCAATGATACATTAACACCGCAAGTAGTGTTTATGTAGTCCCAACTCAAATGGATTAAGTAAACTTTTATTTTGCAAATTTAAATGGATAGAACGCAATGAAATCAAGTTGTGACAAAATGTTCTAGAATTGTGTTGCTTTAGTTTATTTTAATTAAGTAAATTGAACAAGCAGCAAAAATACTTTTTTAAGTGTAGCTGCCTACATAGACAATATTTTTGGGAATCATAGTTTTGAGTCAGTTGAACTCAAAAACCTCAAACCTAGTTAGCTGCCTACCTAGACTACCTTTTTGGGCGTCATATATGCATAAAAAACTTCGGACCTAGAGAGCTACTTAGACTGAATTTCTGGGTATCATTGGCATCAAAACCTAGTGAGTTGCCAACATAGACAGCATTTTGGGGGTGTTCTGAGTCCATACAGCTTTATATATATATATATATATATATATATATATATATATATATATATATATATACACTACCGGTCAAAAGTTTTGAAACACTTGACTGAAATGTTTCTCATGATCTTAAAAATCTTTTGATCTGAAGGCGTATGCTTAAATGTTTAAATTAGTTTTGTAGACAAAAATATAATTGTGCCAACATATTAATTAATTTCATTATAAATCTAAAATTTAATAAAAATTTTTTTTTTTTTTTAAGTTTTTGAAATTGATGACTTGGACCAAATAATAAAGAAAAGCAGCCACTATGTGCCCAGCATAGATGGAACTCCTTCAATACTGTTTAAAAAGCATCCCAGGGTGATACCTCAAGAAGTTGGTTGAGAAAATGTCAAGAGTACATGTCTGCAAATTCTAGGCAAAGGGTGACTACTTAGAAGATGCTAAAATATAACACAGTTTTGATTTATTTTGGATTTTGTTTAGTCACCACATAATTCCCATTGTTCCATTTATGTTATTCCATAGTTTTGATTACTATTATTTTTCTAAAATGTGAAAAAAAAATAAAATAAATACAAGTTAAGATCAATTGGCAGCATTCGTGGCATAATGTTGATAAGCACAAAAATTAATTTAAACTTGTCCCTTCTTTTCTAAAAAAAAAAAAAAAAAGCAAAAATCGAGGTTACAGTGAGGCACTTACAATGAAAGTGAATGGGGCCAATCCGTAAACATTAAAATACTGGTTTAAAAGTATAGCCACAAGATGAAAACAGTATGTGTGTTAATATGATTTTAGTGTGGTAAAATCGCTTACTAACTTTTCCTGTGTAAAGTGATAGCCAATTTTACAACTTCGCTACTATTACGACATTATGCCGTAATCCTAAAACAACCATAAAATTGCAGATTTAACCCTTAAACGCATACCTCAGGACTTTAGTGACCCTTCATTCTACCCCCTGTACCCCATCCACTGGAGTTGTGCCCACACCTTTTTAGTATTCCTCAATCTCTGGCTGAGTTCGGAATGGCATACTACCATACTACTCTTACTATTTCTGCCATAGATAGATATGGTAGAAGTAGTAGTAGTAGTATGGGTAATATGCCATTCAGAACTCAGCCTCTCTCTTATAAATAGTGTATCACACAAAAAGAAAAAATTGCAGTTTAAAATGTAATACTTAACTGGAGCAAGTCCTGTAAAATGTAGACCTCCCAAGTTTAGTTGGATCACCCTGAGGTATTTAAAGAAAACCCTATGAGAGGAGCAGAGACTCATTCTGGTATCAAAAGTTTATAGGGTCATTAGAGACCCTAGGTATGTAATAGTGTTGTGTTTTTTTTTTGTTGTTTTTTTGTTTTTTGTTTTTTTACACTTCCATAAATTATATTTTTATGATTATTTCATATTTAAGTTTACTATCACAGGATATGTATTTCTTTGTTTATTACAAGAGAAATAATTACTATATTCATACAAATAAAAACTGTATCACGTTGACTTTCTGTGCAACAGTGTATTATCAACAGTGGTGAATTATCTGTATCCCATATGCGTGTACACATACATATTTTACATGCTATTTTGTACTCAAGGTGGTGCAGTTGTTTCAGTGATTGACTTGATTTACATTTGACGAAGAAGCAACATGGAAGTAAACTACAGCAAGTGTAACACATGAACAGTATGATTTGGCTATTGTCATGTGGGTGTGCTATTGAAATTCTGTAAGTTGTGCATCTATTTAGACTCAATAAGTGCCTGAGAAAATGTGTAGCTTATATTTAACTTGTTTGTAGTATATATGTATCTTATGTGTAATGTGTAGCTCAATATGTGTTTGACAGGCAGTTACGTCTTATGACATTTCAGTGTGAAAGTAATGAATCCTGTTCTAGGGTTGTCCTGATTTGTTGCATCATCATCAAAAGACCTGAATATGTGTTTGGTGAAATTCCCATGCATTTAAGGGTTAAACAACTTTACAGCTCAAATAATACACAAGGTTTAACAGAAAAATTTGTTTTCATCAAATTATAAGCTTCACATTTCTGCCATTAAACTCTCCAAGAATTGGCCTCACTCTGTTCTTGTAAGTGCCTCACTGTAACCTTGATTTTTGCAATAAATTCGAATAAATTTTTTGTGGTAATCAATATTATGCCACAAATGCTGTCGAGTGAGCTTAAAGGAATAGTTCACCCAAAAATGAAAATTCTCTCATCATGTACTCACCCTCATGCCATCCCAGATATGTATGACTTTCTTTCTTCTGCTGAACACAAATTAAGATTTTGAGAAGAATATTTCAGCTCTGTAGGTCCATACAATGCAAGTGAATGGTGGCCAGAACTTTGAAGCTCCAAAAAGCACATAAATGCAGCATAAAATATCCCATGTGACTCCAGTGATTAAATCCATATTGACATCAGCGGTCTTCTTGGTGATCATGGTTTCAAGCTTTATTACACTTCCTAGTGCTCTGTGCATGTGTCAAGCACTAGGAAGTGTAATCTAGTTTGATATCATCATCGTGCCTAGAGACTGCAATGGCAAGATATAAAGATGTAAAAAGGAGATATATTTTGGTCTGTTCTCACTCAAAACCAATTGGATCGCTTCAGAAGACATTGATTAAACCACTGGAGTTTGATGGATTACTTTTATGCTGCCTTTATGTGCTTGTTGGAGCTTCAAAGTTCTGGCCACCATTCACTTGCATTGAATGGACCTACAGAGCTGAAATATTCTTTAAAAATCTTCATTTGTGTTCAGCAGAAGAAAGAAAGTCATACACATCTGGGATGGCATGAGGGTGAGTAAATGAGTATTTAAATTTTTGGGTGAAACATTCCATTAACTTGTATTGAACCTGGAATATTTCAAGTTATTTGTTACAGTACACCAGACTCCATTTATGTGTCATGGATTTATTAAAATCTGTTTATAAAAAGGGTTTTAATAAAACATGATAGCAAATTCCAGAAATAGATATTTATTTTGACAGTAGTAAAAAAAAAAAAAAAAAAAAAAAAAACATCCGCATGTATGACAATAAAAACATTAGCAGACAAACGTACTCAAGTCACACTCTAGCACAAGTAAAGCTTCTAACTGTGAAACAACATATTTGTTAACCATGTTCATTAGATCATTGTCTCCTTATCCCAATGTCTGACCCTATTTAAAGTCTTCTATAAACCTGTTTCTTAGATCTTAGGAGTGCAGGTTAAACACATAACATGATCCAACAAAACTAGACCCTCCAATTTCCAGTTCACTGCTGGCATAGGAGTGAACTGGCTATCAGGGAGACGGTGCACTCTGCCCAGACTCGTCTTGCTCTTAATCCTCTAGATTTAATACTTAACTGGAGCAAGTCCTGTAAAATGTAGACCTCCCAAGTTTAGTTGGATCCCCCTGAGGTATTTAAAGAAAACCCTATGAGAGGAGCAGAGACTCATTCTGGAAGGATTTGCTCTGTTGGTTCTCTCTCCAGATGCCTTCAGTCTTCTATCTGTGCACAAGCTCGCTCTACAGCAGCAATGGCTTTTGGGGTGTATGCAGAAAGGATAAGGGGTCCCCCCTGATTTTGGATCACCACATCATCCTCGATTCGCACTCCGAGACCTCGGAAGCGCTCTGGACTTGAGTTGTCGCCCTCACTGATGTACAACCCTGTGTGATGGGAGGAATAGATGAAAATTTAAAGGATTGTTCCAGGTTCAATAAAGTTAAGCTTAATCGACAGAATTTGTGGCATAAAAAAAAATTATAAAAAAAATTATTGACATCCCTTGTTTATTAAAAAATAAATAAAAAAGGCACTTACAGTACAGCAGAAGAGAATGGCACTAACTAATAAATGTTAAAATACAAACCGTTTGAAAAGTATACTGTAACTACAAGATGGAAACATGATTCTTCCATGATAAAAATTTATTTAAAGGGATTTAAAGGCATTACACGATCATGAGTCAAAATATTTTTTTGTGGAAATCAACATTATGCCAAAAATGCTGTTGATTGAGCTTAACTTGTATTGAACCCAAAAAAATTACTTTAAGGCTTCAATTTGATAGATAAATGAAAGTCTGTTCCTTCAACATTTACAATTACATTTATATACAGTTGTGCTCAAAAGTTTGCATACCCTGGCAGAAACTGTGAAATTTTGAATATTGTGAAAATATGACTGATCATGCAAAAAAATCCTTTATTTAAGGATAGTGATCATATGAAGCCATTTATTATCGCATAGTTGTTTGGCTCCTTTTTAAATCATAATGATAACAGAAATCACCCAAATGGCCCTGATCAAAAGTTTACATACCCTTGAATGTTTGGCCTTGTTACAGACACACTAGGTGACACACACAGGTTTAAATGGCAATTAAATGTTAACTTCCCACACCTGTGGCTTTTTAAATTGCAATTAGTGCCTGTGTATAAATAGTCAATGAGTTTGTTAGCTCTCACGTGGATGCACTGAGCAGGTTAGATACTGAGCCATGGGGAGCAGAAAAGAACTGTCAAAAGACCTGCATAACAAGGTAATGGAACTTTATAAAGATGGAAAAGGATATAAAAATGCCAGTCAGTACTGTTCAATCACTTATTAAGAAGGGGAAAATTCAGGGATCTCTTGATACCAAGCCAAGGTCAGGTAGACCAAGAAAGATTTCAGCCACAACTGCCAGAGAATTGTTCGGGATACAAAGCAAAACCCCCAGGTAACCTCAGGAGAAATACAGGCTGCTCTGGAAAAAGACGGTGTGGTTGTTTCAAGGAGCACAATACGATGATACTTCAACAAAAATTAGCTGCCTTTACTGCGCCAATGCCACAAAAAAGCCCGGTTACAATATACCCGACAACACCTTGACACGCCTCACAGCTTCTGGAACACTGTAATTTGGAGTGACGAGACCAAAATAGAGCTTTATGGTCACAACAATAAGCGCTATGTTTGGAGAGGGGTCAACAAGGCCTATAGTGAAAAGAATACCATCCCCACTGTGAAGCATGGTGGTGGCTCACTGATGTTTTGGGGGTGTGTGAGCTCTAAAGGCATGGGGAATCTTGTGAAAACTGATGGCAAGATGAATGCAGCATGTTATCAGAAAATACTGGCAGACAATTTACATTCTTCTGCACGAAAGCTGCGCATGGGACGCTCTTGGACTTTCCAGCACGACAATGACCCTAAGCACAAGGCCAAGTTGACCCTCCAGTGGTTTCAGCATAAAAAGGTGAAGGTTCTGGAGTGGCCATCACAGTCTCCTGACCTTAATATCATCGAGCCACTCTGAGGAGATCTCAAACGTGCGGTTCATGCAAGACGACCAAAGACTTTGCATGACCTGGAGGCATTTTGCCAAGACGAATGGGCAGCTAAACCACCTGCAAGAATTTGGGGCCTCATAGACAACTGTTGCAAAAGACTGCACGCTGTCATTGATGCTAAATGGGGCAATACACAGTATTAAGAACTAAGAGTATGCAGACTTTTGAACAGGGGTCATTTCATTTTGTTTTTTTTTGCCATTTTTTTGTTTTATGATTGTGCCATTCTGTTATAACATGCAATTGAATATGAATCCCATAAGAAATAAAAGAAATGTGTTTTGCCTGCTCACTCATGTTTTCTTTAAAAATGGTACATATATTATTCAAAGTATCAGGGTTTCTGCAGGTTCGAAGGAATGAAATGTAAGACGTTTTAAGGCCAAATAAAAGAAATATTTAAGACCACTTTTGCAATAATAATAATAAAAAAAAAAAACACATTAAATAATTCATTAGCTGGTAAATACAAAACCACTGAGACTACCTGGATGTCTCTGGAAATGTTTTTTTATATTTTATTGTGCATTTATGTGTTAATAAGTTAATACAACATTAAAACTCTAAATGAAATCATTAAGAATGCATGCAGCCTATACTGTGACCCTTCTCTTTAGTCACTTGCTTTCCAGCAAGACATGACGCAATAGACCAATGCTTTGGCAATGTCACCGCTTATGTCAAACACGGAAGTGGTGGCAAAAACCATGCGTAAAAAATAAACTTTTATTGGATTACGTTGTTGAAAAATGATTCCAAGTGCTCTTGTTGACTGCTGTGGCTTCAAGATCATCAACAGAGCTGACTAGACTGAGGAGATCATTTCAACTCACAACTTTGCAGCAAAAATGTATAGCGAACATGATACATGTTTGTTATTAACTCATATCATTATAGTAATTGTATCGCTAAGAACATGTTTGTATTTATGATGGTTTAGTGTCATACTTTCATTTAATCCTCTAATCTGTCAAATCTAACACAACAGTCAGCGGGCTTTCTTCCACAATTTACTGCGCATGCGCTGACATTTTTGTAAACAAGAGGATTGGTCTATAGAACTTATTCACAGATGCGCCATGTTTGATTTTGAATGGGAATGGAAACAAGGCTGTGAGGGATAGACTTACCATCTCTTGCATGGCATGCATGGTATAAATCTGTAAAAAGCTCCAATATCCCCTCTGGTTTTCTTCAACTCATGTTGTCGGGAGTTTTTTGTCTACTGAGTGTCCTTGAAAATATATTTTCCCAATGTTTTGTCTGAGGAATGATCCAAAAACACTTAAAACTGCAGTGCAGCCCATTGAAGAGACTGTACATCTATCCCTCACGGCCAAAAATTAATATGGCACTGCTGTGAATAAGGTCTAGCATGTGCTGAATAACATTTATATTTTTTTAATATATTATTTAACAAATACTTTAACAGGTAGTTAAAGTGTAGTTCATTAAAAAAAGTAATTTCTGTCATCACTGCTCACCCTTAAGTCTGAATGAACGTTTCTTTGCCATGGAACAAAAAAGGAGATGTTAAGCAAAACGTATAGTCTCAGTCACTATTCACTGTCACTGCATCTTGTTTTTCATTCAATGTAAGTGAATGGTGACTGAAACTCCCTAATATCTCCTTTTGATATCCACTGAAATAAGAAAGTCATACAGGTTTGCAACAGCATGAAGGTAAAGTAAGTGTTGACAATTTTCATTTTTGAGTGAAATATCTCAAGTAAACGTAAAAACTCATCAGTTACCTCAAAAATGGCCATTTAAAGTTGACAAGATGTATTGAAAATGTTAACAGATTAAATTATGAAAGAGAACTGTGCTGCATAATTAGTTATGATGTATATAGAAAATGGATTATATACTAAATATTAAATATAGATAATATATTTTCATATTATGTATATTATTAATATTATAATTTTATATAATTATATTATTATTGTTTTGTATATTATTACATTATTTTTAATTGACTGATTCAGATGGCAGAGAAAATACCTGTACATGTCAGATGGAGATCTATAGAGATGGAGATGAGAGATATAACAGGTGTAACTCTGCAGCTGAGTAGTTCTGTTAGCTTTACAATTCTTGTCAAAGGTATAGTGTAAAATAAGGAAGCGCTAAGATTTGAAAGGCGTCAAAAGACGCTCCAACCTCGCGTGCTTGCAAATTGAAATGTTGACGGCTTTGTCGACTATATACAGAAGCGACAGTGTTAGCGCATCACTCGCTTACAGAGACGCAAAATAACGCCATTTGCATTTCTGATTAACAGGTTTATGAAGGTTTATACATGTGTAACATCGTAAGTTCAGTAAAAATGCGCTTCACTGTGCGTGCTCACACTAAACTCAAGCGTCAACTGCTAAATGACGGATGCACGAGAGAGAGAGAGAGAGAGAGAGAGAGAGAGAGAGATTCTGCTGTTTTAAGCGTCTCCTCTATTCATGCCCCAAAATGTAAGACCTCAGCAAACAAAATTTAAGACTTCTTGTAATTTATTTAAGATATTTAAGACTTTTTATGGCCTTAAATTTTAAAAAGTAAATTTAAGACTTTTTAAGGACCCGTGGAAACCCTGAGTATACATGACCTTGATGTTGCTCTGCCAGCTGAGCTACAACTGACTATGAGTAATTTTAAGACCAGTTCTGAGTATTTGCTCAGTGATATAATTGTTTGTGATTTCCACCTGGTTCTATAGTGATCACCATGCCAGGCTGCAGCGGTTGTGAACGGGACAGCTCAGGTGTGTCATGAACGTCCATGCCCAGGTAGTGGCCCACATGATGGGGGCAAAACTGCCGAGCAGCCTGGGGGAGAGAAAAGACAAGTTTTAAATAGGGCTGTCGATTTAACATGTTAATTCAGAGCGATTAACTCTGCAGCTCTGTACAGACAACAAACCAAACTCAGGCTTGCTTGACACTAGCGACAGCTGAGAACGCGATCTTGCGTTTATTATCACAGCTGGACGGAGCGCAACTCCGAATGCATGGGTCTCGAGTCATTTTTTCATAGTTTTTTAAAATTCTTTTTCCTTTTTCTCCCAATTTGGAATGCCCAATTCCCAATGTGCTTTTTAAGTCGTAGTGATTCGCCTCTCTCCGGGTGGCGGAGGATGAATCCCAGTTGCCTCCGCGTCTGAGACCGTCAACCCGCGCATCTTATCACGTGGCTTGTTGAGCGCGTTGTCATGGAGACATAGCACGTGTGGAGGCTTCACGCTATCCACCGTGGCATCTGCGCTCAACTCACCACGCGCCCCACCGAGAACGAACCACATTATAGCGAACGCGAGGAGGTTACCCCATGAGACTCTACCCTCCCTAGCAACCGGGCCAATTTGGTTGCTTAGGAGACCTGGCTGGAGTCACTCAGCACACCCTGGGATTCGAACTAGCGAACTAGTGAACTCCAGGGGTGGTAGCCAACATATTGTACCACTGAGCTACCCAGGCCCCCCATTTTTTTAAAGTTTGACACAGCAACCTAAATAAATTGTTTATGACAGGATGCAGCCAAAGTGAAACGCTCCAAAAGAATCCATCTGACACATGTACAAAAAAGTGATTTGTTGTAATGAATCAAAATGCAGAGTACCTTCAATGTATCTGTATCACTGGTGGATTGTGGGACAATACCCAGCTCTTTGAGTTGTCGGGCCAGCAGAGCGAGCATAGTGGAGTATATGTAGTCCAGACTGACCCCAGGATTGCATTGAGACAGACAAGCTAACTGCACTTCCAGCACAGCCTCATACAACTCTCTCTGAGCAGGACTGAACCTGCAGACAGGCATATTGAGTGCCAATTCACTTGGAATGCTAATTAATGACTTACTAATAGCATTCAATTAAAGCTACATTATGTCTGAAACAATGAGAGTTTTGTTTAAAACAGCAGACTCACTTTCCGTTTACAGGCCAAGTGCGTGTGACGTCACTGACGTAACCAAAATATTCACAACCCCCATCCAACAATACCATTTCTCCATCCTGAGAAAGAAAGAAAATAAATAAACACACATGCACGCAAAATCACATATGTGTGAAGTTGAAACAGAAAACAATAAGCATTTAGCTCTCAATATCATCCTTGTTTATCTTTTCCAGACTCTCCCTCCAAGAAAGAAAAATTCCCAGTAAGTGATGATGAGTGTGTTTGGTACTTTACCTTCACTATTTGATTGTTGTTGATGTAATGAAGTGTGTTGGCTCGGTTTCCACCGGCAACCACCGGAGGATATGCCAGAAAATTAGCACCGTGAGCACGGCATTCAAAATCAAACTATAAAAAAAGAGCAAGAAAGAGACCCAGTATATTAGTCAGCATGGGTGCTTCTGGGGCTTATGCCCCAAATGTTTTCAGTAAAGCCCGGAATGTTTTTATCATCTTGTTGTGATGTCAAAAATATCAGTGCTTCGGTAACAAATTGATTCTACATTTGAATATAATTTATTATTAAGAGTTAATAATACTGGTCTTTCTACAGCATCAATAATACCAAATACCGACTCAATTCAGACCTCATGTATGTGCGTGCATCACAAACTATGGCAAATCTAGCAACAATTGTTTCTTAAAATCATCTATTTTATGCCCATTTACAGCCTGCTGTCTTCTAAACTAACTTAAAACACCAGACGAAGTAATAATAGTAGGTGTGGGTAAAAATATAGATTTTTCCGATGAATCGTGATCTTCATTTGAACAATCTCAACCTCGATCCTTAAATCCAAAGATCAATATTTTACTCTATACGCAACCCTCTACTACAATGAGAGGAAATCACTCACATTAGTAACCAAATTTTGCACTATGCGACTAAAAATTTAGATATTTGGCAACTGGCTGGAAATGTTTACATTTCACTCACCAGTAAATGAATTGTGTAGTATATTGGTGAAGTGATCAGCAGCGAGATCCTTTCACTGCAAAGTAAAATCTGTTCCGCATGTCCAAAGACGAGATTCACGTGACCCATTTGTCATTAGATAATGTCTCTTTTAATACAGTTTCTGTTTTTGATGATCAAAAACAACAAAGAAAAGAAACATTTAATTCTAATCACTCAAAGCACAGATGAAGTAAAGCCGTTCGAGTCCGGTCTCATTAATATGCACTCAATTACAGATGCTCTTTTGATAAATTACAGTTTTGTTCAAGAGACAGTACCAGTTTTAGCAAGTGTTCAACAAATCAGTGTAAATACTTTAATTATGCAATTAAACAATAAACATGTAACAAAAAATATATATGAAATATCTTACTTATTGATTGAATACATGGGTTTTTTTCATTTTTAAAAAAGAATGTGACAAATGATGAAAAACGAATAAAATATAATTAGTAAAAAATGTTTCCTAGTTAGAAGGTTCCCTGTATAATTAAAACCATTAGCTGGGAGAGAATTTTTCTTCATTTTGTATGTAAGCAAAAGGGGCATTATAACTGAAATATACCCATATGAATAGATACTGAATCAAAATCAAATTGAGAGGTTGTGAATCGGAACCGAATAGAAAAATCTGTATCAATTGCACATCAAACTATGGAAAGCCAAAAAGGACAAAAATAGTGTGTTTTTTTGAAGCACCTTTTAAGTAAATATTGTTAAAAGCACGCAACTTCTGATATTTGAGCGTATCTGAGGCTGAGACAAAAGTAAATGGGACATTTTAGTTTAAGGTAGTTTTAGTAGAAGTGTATTATATTCTGATATTTCTTCAAAGGTTGGCCCCATACGTATCCACAAAGGTCTGGGCTAATCCACGAATATCCATTAAACCTAGAACCGCCCCTTGTCCTTCTTTTTCAAAGGCATGGTTCAGAGGCTGGTTCCTTGGCTGGTGCAAATTCCTGAACCGTTCCGCACGTTTCGACCACAGAAAAACTGGTTCCGCACCAGCCGCAAAAGCTTGCTGGTCTTTAGGAAGGAGCCAATTACATCAGTGGGCGGAAGGTGGAGTAATGTGTAGGTACCAGGTTAACAACAGTTTGGCTAGTTGCCGTCTGCAGCGAGTAGTACTTATCTCTTTAATAACAACAAAAACAGTGGACATCAAAAGAGCTCCACAGTGTTTCACAGAGTAAACCAGCACTCTACTTATGATATGGTCTTCTATGACGATCCAAGATAAATTAGAGTGCTAGCAAAAGAAAAAAAAGAGTTTACGTGGAGATACGTCAAGAAATGACGAACGCCAGCTTCATTTGGATGATTGACCAAATCATAAACAAATTTAAAAAATGTAAAAAGGAGTACAGGGACAAGAAGAAAGACCTAAGCAAAAGCAGCAGTAGATAGTGCAATAAAATGGTTCAGCATGATGTCTTGGACAGTGTACTCAGACACCGACCAGCCATCTAACTAAACATGGCATTGAATTCAGCGACAGTCACGCTCGAGACAAACACCAAATCGCTGGTGTCCTCTGCATTGTTTTTGCTCAGTAAGGGGATTTTTGTCCAGCTACTCACTTAGCTAGGAAGATCGCGGCTATCTGTTAATTAAACCAGTGAAACTGTCAATCAAATGTAAACATAATTTTATATGCAATGGCAAAAATCTAAATATAACCATCTGCTAAACCAATGTTTAAAACAATTCTACTGTTACGGTTTATAGTACTTAGCTAGTTAAGCCACATTACAAGGCTCAAACAAAATAATGTTATTTTGTTACCTGTCGTCTTGAGCATAGATGTTCCCAATGGAAAAATTAGCCGGTTTGCGGCTCCAGATTCCCCGGCCAAGAACCAGCCGAGCACAGGCTTGGCATGAGAATCAGTGCCATTTTGGTGGAAAAGGGCTATTAGTCAGCTTGTGAAGAGACTGTTTCTGTGTTTCAGTTCCAAAACAGTTCATCATCACTGCATTGCCCAAAAGCCAAACAATGCCAAATTTACAGACCAAAACAGACCAATGTCAGAGCTAATATCAGCTTTAAAAAGGTATTTTCCTCAAGATTGTTCCACAGAAGAATAAATATGGTTGGAAACAACTGTTTTAATGAGGTTGAACAACTCCAAATAAAGGATGTGCAAAACTACTTATTTTCAAAATCAAATAATCGGTTTGTTGCCTGAATGACTAACTGACTAATCTGTGTTAAAAAAATCCCAGTATATTTAAGCTGGTTCACCTTGATCAAACCAGTTTCTTA
The DNA here is from genome assembly GCF_019703515.2 of Myxocyprinus asiaticus. Lineage (NCBI taxonomy): Eukaryota > Metazoa > Chordata > Actinopteri > Cypriniformes > Catostomidae > Myxocyprinus > Myxocyprinus asiaticus. The sequence goes on along the minus strand of NC_059357.1, from coordinate 8,391,907 downwards.
ACATAAGACTCTCTCCCATTCAAAAATGGCTAAACAGAGTGCAATGGAATGGATCAGAAAGGGTTTTTTCAAGACATGTTTTTAAAAGTTCGCCCAACGATGTCTGCCTGAATATGTAATTAAAGCACCACAAAAATATAAGAAACAAAATCTAGATAGGCTAGTTGAACTCACTAATCAAGTTTTTTGTAAGCAAGCATAGTACAGCCCACATAACGCGTTTGTGAGTGTAAGTGTGCGCATGTAGCCACTCTGCTCACCTTTGCATAGAGAAGTGCCTCATCAATGTCTCCTCTTGACATGGCCATCGTCTTCTTAAATGCCTGAAGATCAACACATGGCTAAATATATGCAGTGTTTGTATGCACAGCTCCTGGCTGTCTTCCCCATCCTAAAAACCCTCATTCAAAAAAATCTGTTTTTCACACAAATCAGTATCAACAGTGACTTGAATGCAAAACTAAAATGCTGAATTCACTAGAACTCTTCATGATTATTTTACTGTTCATGAAATTGTTTTTACACTCAGTATTGAGGTGTATACACTGATGAGCCAAAACATTATGACCACTCACAGGTGAAGCAAATAATGTTTATCATCTCCTAACAAGGCCAAAGGGTCTGGGTAGATTAGATGGTAAGTGAACAATCAGTTCTATTAGTTAACATGTTGAATGCAAAAGAAATGGGCAGGAGTAAAGTCCTGAGCGACTTTGACAAAGGGCCAAATTGTTATGGCCAGACAACTGGGTCAAAGCATCTCTGAAACAGCAAGGTTTGTGGGGTCAGAGGAGGGACAAACCACAAACCAGCGAAAGGGTGTTGGGAGCCCAAGGCTCATCGATGCGCGAGGGCAACGAAAGCCATCCTGTCTGGTCTGAAGCTACAGAAGGTCTACTGTGGCACAAGTCACCGAAAATTTTAATGATGCTTATGGGTGGAATGTGTCACAACACACAGTGTATCGCACCCTGCCGCGTATGGGGTTGCAGAGCCACAGACAGAGTGGCCAGGATGACCCCTGTCCACCATCGAAAGCGCCTACAATGGGCACGCGAGTGTCTGACCTAGACCTTGGAGCAGTGGAAGAAGGTCACCTGGTCCGATGAATCCCGTTTTCTTATACATCACGTGGACGGCCATGTACGTGTATGCCGTTTACCTGGGGAAGTGATGGCACCAGGATGCACTGTGGGAAGACGACAAGCCGGTGAAGGGAGTGTGACGTTCTGGACAATGTTCTGCTGGGAACCCTGGGTCCGGCCATTCATGTGGATGCCAATTTAACACGTGCCACCTACCTAAACATCGTTGCAGACCAGGTACACCCCTTCATGGCAATGGTATTCCCTGATGGCAGTGGCTTCTTTCAGCAGGATAATGCAGCCTACCACACTGCACACACTGTTCAGGAATGGTTTGAGGAACATGATGAAGAGTTCAAGGTGTTGCCCTGGCCTCAAATTCCCCAGATCTCAATCCAAATGTGGGATGTGCTGGACCAAAAAGTCTGATCCACAGCGGCTCCACCTCGCAACTTATAGGACTTGAAGGATCTGCTGCTAATGTCTTGGTGCCAGATACCACTGGACAACTTCAGGGGTCTTGTAGAGTCTATGCCTCTGCGGGTCGATGCTGTTTTGGCAGCACGTGGAGGACCAACAGCATATTAGGCAGGTAGTCATAATGTTTTGGCTCATCTGTATATGTTACCGTTATGAGGGGTTTATTACCTGGGCAGTGATCCGTCCAGCCTCCTTCATCAGTGCGACCTCTGCTGGACTCTTAATGGCTCTGAGGGAGTGAGTGAGGGGTCGAAGAGACCGCGTCATGGGTCCTCCCTCCAACAGGGGGCGCACATGAGTCTGATGTAACCATGGGTGGCAAGGCTGAGAGCCGTCATACCAAATCGTTCTGCCTAAAAGAAGGTCAAATGTAGAGACAGAAAGAGAGATTATTAACATCATCACTAGGATGTTTTTTTTACATACCTGAAGCTCAACAAGTAGCGCACTAACAACTAATGTCATGGGTTTGATTCCCAGACACACATACTGATAAAATGCATACCTTGAAAACTACATATTTACAAAAACAGCTAGCTAGTGGGTTGCCTGAATGACTAGTTGGTTTTAAGGAAGCCCTGCATAATTAGGCTGGTTTTGGGTTCACCTGACCCCGATAGGACGCATTTTTTAAAGGGATAGTTCATCCAAAAAGAAAAATTATCTCATAATTTACTTGATTAGTACGAATTAATACGAATCAAACTGAGGGATTACTCAAATGTACTTTCTATGGTTATCAACAGTATGACAACTTTTAGGGCACAAAATCATTAAAGGGAAAGTTTAACCAAAAATTTAAATTCTCTCATCATTTACTCACCCTCATTCCATCCCAGATGTGTATGGCTTTCTTTCTTCTGCTGAACACAAACGAAGATTTTTAGAAGGATATCTGAGCTCTGTAAGTCCATACATAAAAATCTTTGTTTGGGTTCAGCAGAAAACAAAAATCAAACACATCTGGGATGAGAGATGAGAGAATTTTCATTTTTGGGTGAACTATCCCTTTAAGTCATTTTGTATAAAAGTGTCTGCAACATAAATATACTGTATGTTAGTTAGCTTTTTTTTTTTTTTTTTTTTTACCTTTCAAGCTCTTTAACACTATGCCAAGTTCCTCTGTGCTGTGAACTCTCTCTAGACCTGTCAGGGCAGCTGCACCATCTTTCCCCGAACGTGGTCCGTCCCAAAGCTCTCGTGCTGGGTCTCGCCGAGGGACAAACAACACAGCCTGGTCTGGCTTACCCGATCCATACATCACCAGCGCGCTGTCTGGTTCCATTATTCCTGTCAGGTACAGGAAGTCCTGGTTCTGATGGAACGGGTAAGGGATGTCATTGGTCATGTAGCGAACAGGATGTGATAGGATGATGACAATGTGGGAGGAGTTTGAGGAGGTTCCAGAACCTGTCAGTTGCTCTGCCTGCATCTCGATCAGAGATGCCAAGCGCTGTCGACGCAACTCAAACTCTGTCTGGGTGAGACCTGGGGTCACCTCACCTGTGAGAGGAAAAAGATTTAGAGAATAGACAACAGCAGGGTTGAGAGGAAGACAATGGCAAGTTGAGTTCAAATTGAGATCATTATCACATTACTTTCATTAAAGACCAAAAGAAATCAAAATTTTGTGGCTTTTAGTCAAACATTTTGATGACTCATCTTGCACTCAGTCTTCTGTCCAATCAAATGTTCTCTAGAAGGAGAATGGAGTTACTGTAACCATATGTGTCCTCCAAACAGAAAAGGTCTTGCCAATCTCAGTTTCTCTCACCATATATGATGAGGTGAGGGTGTGTGTACGGGCTCGGCTGGCCCAGGTATCGCTGAGGAACTTTCTTGGTTTTCCATTCACCTGTTTTCACGAACACATTCCTGCATGGACACCATATAGACCCTGTAGAAGAGAATGAAATGTTTAACACACTGATGGAAAAAAAAAATCTCAGAGATCAGCTCAATTTCTTCTGATAAAGTTGTAAGTGCATTTAATATATAAACTTAGAACACTGATATTACACATTTATTATTTTAACTTATAATACTGACTAAAGGTAGACCGATATATCGATTTTACCGATTAATCTGTGCCGAGAGTTGCTTTTTGGAATTATTGGTTTCTCTAAGGCAGAAAATCTTGGTTTTACAATATATAAGCGGCCACTAGAGGTGAAATAAAAACTATCCAAAAATTTGGGATTTGCTGTATACTACATCTTTCATTATTCTTATCCACACTTCAATGCATATTTTGTTATTTTTATTAGATAATCAAATGTTCTAAATTGAAGCGGGGCATGCAAAGAAAAAAGTGACCATGTTGAAATGTGCCCCATCTCCAACATCATTTCTTGTAATTAATAAACCTTATTCCTCATTAAAGCTCATCTGGTGCAGTGCAATGCATAAAATCATGCAGATACGGGTCAGGAGCTTCAGTTAATGTTCACATCAACCATCAGAATGGGGAAAAAATTTGATCTCAGTGATCTCTACCATGGCATGATTGTTGGTGCCAGACGGGCTGGTTTGAGTATTTCTGTAACTGCTGATCTCCTGGGATTTTCACACACAACAGTCTCTAGAGTTTACTCAGAATGGTACCAAAAACAAAAAAACGTCCAGTGAGCTGCAGTTCTGTGGACGGAAATGCCTTGTTGATGAAAGAGGTCAATGGAGAATGGCCAGACTGGTTTGAGTTGACAGAAAGGCTACGGTAACTCAGATAACCACTCTGAACATTTGTAGTGAGCAGAAAAGCATCTCAGACTGCACAACACATTGAACCTTGAGGCAGATGGGCTACAACAGCAGAAGACCAAGTCAGGCACTTTATTAGGACCATAGTGTTCCTAATAAAGTATGCAGTGAGTGTATATATATGATATCCCGATATTTAGCAATGCACCAATGTATCGGCTGCTGATATTTATCAGCCAATTATTAACTAAATTAAAACCATGCATATCGGTAATAAGCATGAAAACACTGATATGAAACACGGATGGTTTATTTATAATTAGTAACACACTTCGTAAAAACACTGAATTCAAATGCACAATCCAGAAATAATAATAGACACATTATGTAGAAGGATTGGCACTCCTAAGAGCATGTAATATGAAATTCTCACGTTAATGCTGAAAAAAATGCCACGTGACAGCGGGTTGTTGTGTGAAAAGCGGCACTTATCTATAGGCTACATAATGAGGGAAACCATCCAAAATGCTTTGAAACCAGCAGAGTTTGATTTCTGAGATATTGGAATGATATCCATTAATGCTGCACGATTGATTGAATTAAGACTGAAATTTGAATATGGCCTTGTACAATTACTAAACCTTAAAAGGCTGCATTTTAAACTGCAAAAACAGAAGTGCAAAAACAACCTTTTTTCAAACCAATCATCATGTTTTCATATTTAGTAATTTTTTTAAAATCTTTTTATCTTTCACTGTGGCTGTCTTTAAAATGTTGGCCTGTCATATGTCAACAGATCCGATGTCCAATGGAAATTATTTATTGCTAGAACAGTGAAAAAGCATTAAAAGCATTCATAATAATTCCTAAGTAAAACAGTGATCTGATGACAAAACAAGGTAAGTTGCAAAATATTGGTATCGTTATTGGCCTATAGGTTTTTGTTAAAATCGGTATCGGTCAAAAACTTTAATATCTGTGCATCCCTATATATATATATATATATATATATATATATATATATATATATATATATATACACACACACACACACACACACACACAAACCCTTCATCTGGTGAATATATACAGTAGGCTATAAAAAGCTTCATACTTAAATATAGAGCATTGTAACAGAGCCAATCATTTCGAAATTAGTGTCCCTCCTGTGTTTTGGGCTTGTTTATACAAGCTTTATTATTGTGATTTTTGTTGAACGATAAACTGCATCTGGGATATTATTCATTTTGGACTCTTGTAGCATCTGTTTCTGTGCTGGTCAAAGTAAGTTAAGACTAAGAACATTTTTAACATTCTATAAATCGATTTTAAAAACTATCGGCCAATTAATCGGTTATCGGCATCAGCAAAATCCACTATCGGTCGTCCTCTAATACTGACATATAACAGGCATTGAAACTAACCAATGGACTTGAAATGATACTCAATGACTGAGACCAACATAAAGCTCAGAAAGGTCAGGACAGTGATTGGTAATTTATTTAAATGTTATTCTTTATGGCCTTCTAATAAGAAAAACACATTATAATTAATTCTGGTTTACGCTGTGGACAAAGAAATGAATTAATAAACAAAAACAGAAAAGGTTTGAGTATCATCTCAGAAGTTGCTTTTAAGCACTCTGACATTCTTGTGTAAATTACCTAGCAATGAAGTAAAAGAAAGAAAACTATTGTGTATTACCTGGACTCCAATGAGACCGAGTAACAAACTGAACGGCGGATCTCAGTAGACTGGTCGGGGAATGCAACATCGTTGCAAGTTCACGTAATTCCTAGTGAAGTGAACTGATGTAACAACTTTTACCTTGAGGTAGATTAAATTCGCACAACTGTGTGCATAAAAAAAAAAAAAAACATTGACAAAATAATTAAACGCTCCGGAGTTCTAACCTAAAGGTAACATACTGTGGTAAATAATTCATTGCTTAATCATACAGTTCAAAGCAGGATCGCAGAGAAAGGTGACAAGTGTCATCCTCCACATGTAAGACCCTAAACGCCAATTGGTTGATCGAGGAGGGTTTCCAGCGCTCTGATTGGCCAGCTCTGTTGTGACAGTTACATTCTGCGACACTGCTTAACGGAGGTCCCCTCATTTGTATGTAAATATATATAAATATTCTGCTGCCTCTTCTGCACATTACATTCCCTTTCACTATCTGTATATAACAGATTGCATTTGTATATACGTATATTTTTGTGTCTTATTGTGTATTTTTGTATAAACTTTATATTCTATTAACTTATTTTTTATTATTTATTCTATTTTTTGTATTATTATCTCTGTCTTTTTGTTGGATTGTTTGTGCACTGGAAGCTTCTGCATCAAGTCAAATTCCTTGCTTCTAATTCTGATATATGTATTATTATTATTATACTTTTATAAATTATATATATATATATATATATATATATATATATATATATATATATATATATATGTATGTCATATATATATATGAATGTTAATATTTTATATAAACAATTTTATTATGTATTATTATTATTATTATTATTATACTTTTATAAATTATATATATATATATAAATATATATATATATATATATATATAATTTATAAACATATATATATATATATATATATATATGTATGTCATATATATGAATGTTAATATTTTATATAAACAATTTTATTATGTATTATTATTATTATTATACTTTTATAAATTATATATATATATATATATATATATATATATATATATATATATATATATATATATATGAATGTTAATATTTTATATAAACAATTTTATTATGTATTATTATTATTATACTTTTATATATATATATAATTTATAAACATGTGATAATATAATACAATTGTTTATATAAAATATTAACATTCGTTACTATTACTTTTATTATTACTACAAACATAACATAGCCTACAAAGGAAACCCAGAACAGAGTATTTAGGTTTAAAAACACAACAACAGTGCTTTACTCTGCCCAAACAAAGCAAATTAAACAAACAATACTTATTGCCTTGCTTCATAATTATAGATAAAACCCAATACATATTTAAAGCAAAGCTAAACATCTGAGATAAGATGTTTGTCAATAAATGAGTAGCATTCTGACCTAAATAAATATAATATAACCACATGAATGAAAATTCAAGAATAAATGAAAAAGTGTTTCTGGATGTGAATCATAAAATGAACAAGATACAACAATATCAGTTACATTATTTTAGCCCAGGTAATAGTTAAAGGGATAATATGTACTGAAGACTAATTAATGTTTATTTATTTATTGGGACAAAACATTTAGACACAAAATCTTTCTGGAAAAAGAAGACTCAGCCTTCCTGGCTTTCTTGCTTTTATAAAATTTGATAAACTCAAAATAGAAATGAATTAAATAGGGCTGTTTAGAAATTAATTAAATTAGAAAATAAAATAAAAAAATAAAGTCCAAAACAATGAAGCAGTACAATTGATAAATTTTGGACTACATTCACTTGTACTTTCATAAACCTACATGGACGGCTCTTGTTTTGTTTTCTGTGAGTAGTTCAATCTCCGCCTGCGCAGAACTCGCAGTCTCGCGTTCACTTTACTGGCGCGTGCAGAGCGAGTTCAGTCTCGCGACCCTCAAATCGCTACTGGGGAAGCGAGGTTTAGAATCTTCGCTGTTACAGGTACTTTATTGATGGTTTATTGGTTGAATTAGCACATATAGAGACAGCTAAGTCAATTAATATTTTAGTACTACTGTTGATTTTACAGTTGGCGCTTCCTCGCCAATTATTTCCAGAAGCTTCTATGCAGCGCGTGCGTTAATCCCTTGCACCACTAATTACGGATAATTTAGTGCACTGTTGCACATCTTTCATGTCTTTTGAAAGCACTGTCATGCCACGCAAGATATGTTTTGGCGTGCAGTGATCGGACCCGTCCTACGATGGGAATAATAATGCATGCTTCCTTATTTTTACAGCGCGCGCGCGTTTCCTCTGGTTGAGTTTGATCCAGCGCATGTAGTGGAATATGGACCCGCAGAAAGTGACGGAGTTAAAGGCCTTCGTGCAGATGTGCAAAGATAATCCAGCTGTGCTGCATCTCCCAGAGATGGGCTTCTTTAAGACCTGGCTGCAGGGGTCAGTGCCGTATGAATCTGGATTGTTGTTGTTTGTGTTGTTTACAGTTTTGAATCCAGTATTGCTTTTCAATGTAACAGTCTACATGATAATAATGATAAACTCCAATATGAATTGCGTAGCAGTTTCCAAGCCTAAGTTTAGTGTGCTGGTGTGAGCAGTCACGCCCACATACTGCAAAACATGTGCCTTCCAGAAAGTTCCAGTACCATCCCATTTTTGAATTACAAATAAAGCTGTGCAGTTATGAGTTTTGTTTAGCTGTAAATTGTAAATATGTGTTACTTTGTTGTAGAATGGGAGCCGCTATACCAACACCAACAAAGAATAACGGTTCATCATGCAAGGTAAGAAGTGAAATCAGCAATTGCATAGTCATTATTGATGGAATGTTCCAGGCTCAATACAACCTAAACTTGACCACAGAAAAAAATATCAACTCATCAGTTTTAATACGTTTACAGTAATGCACTTACAGTTGAAGTCTATGGAACAAGGCAATGTGCTGGGATACATGTAAGGGATAATGTACATTATCCTGCTTATTACATGGCTACTAACCAAATAAATAAATAAATGGACATAAAATATCGATTTGCGTTGAAATTATGTAATTATGTGAGAAGAAATAAATCACTGAACAGCTGAAATGCACCTGCTGTTTGCGTCGGAGTACTGTTGGTGATTATTTTGTGAAAATGACCATCTGGCTGCTCATTATCTAGCCTATTACAAGACTACTTGCCAAGTAAATGGACATGAAACATTGATTTGGGTTAAAATAATTTTATTAGCTTACATGTAGAGATCGCACAGTGATCCGAGAAGCAGGAAAGACGACCCACGATACCTGAATGACCGGTCTGATACGTCTTAATATGCAGATGTGCAGTTGTTACTCAGAGATATCAGACCACTAGATGGCATCATTGACCACTCAGACTCAAGTATTCTAGTGCACTGTGTAATAAGTTAAAGGGATAGTTCACCCAAAAATGAAAATTCTCTCATGATTGACTCACCTTTAAGACATCCCAGATGTGTATGTCTTCTTCAGCTGAACTGAAATCAGGGCTCCAGACTAAAATAAATACTAAGGAGCCATTGTCTCCTAAACTGAAACATTAAGGAGCTAAATGGCTGTTTATAGTCACCAAATCACAGAATTGCTCGATTTAGATTGCTGTTCAGAAACAAGATTGAAAGCAGAAGAAAAGGAAGTCAGCTGATAACCCATTCATCGAAGGTTTCATAAACAGTAAATATAGTTGAGAAGATAAGTTTGTATTCCCTTTTGTCTCATAAATGTTCACACCCCTTTCATAATTTATACAAATATAAGAGATAAAAGATTTTTTATTTATTTAATATTGCTCTTCACAGTCTACATTACAGATAATTACATAAAGTATAGTATGCATATAGTAGTTTGTTGACTTCTTGTGCATCAATGAATGTTTGCACCTTGAGTAATAGTTGTGTACAAGTCCCTCAATTGTCCTAAGTTTCAAAAGCTTGATCTCATATATATATATATATATATATATATATATACATACACATACAGTATATAAATTGTTTAGAATATTGCCTTAGTCTTTACTGTTACTGGATGGCCCAGACACAGAGACTACAAGAGTGCAAATTGAATGAAATCCCAGATACAGTTTACTGTGCTACTCCAGTCCCAATCAATAATTACCAGGTGAAAAAAAGTGGTACACAATACGGGACTTTTAATTATAAAGAAGCACGAAATAAGCATGGGAATCTTATTTTGAAATGTTTGCAATCCCAGTTGTGAGCTCACTGACGGCTTATTTGCTGAGAAAGTGAATCTGATTCAAATTGCTAACCTGAGCTCCTGGGTTCAAACCCTCAGTTCTTTTCGGGTGATTCATGAAAAAGATCCGGTTCAAAAGAGTCATTTGGGCACGACTCTCTCATGCTGGATTTGTTGTTGTTGTTGTTGTTGCGTGCTGTGCCACAAGCTCGTCATCACAACAGAATGGGTGAAAAGCGGCGTGAGACACACTGGTGCACTGTAGATGTATTCAATAACTCACAAGATGATATCTGATGAAACCGCATATGAACACACACAACCCGACTGTCGCCAGTGGTGACTAGATTTTAAATTATAGTTGCAATAAATTATATTTGGTTACATTTGTCTGGAGCCCTGGAAATGAAGATTTTTATAAGCACATTTCAGCTCTGTATGTCCATACAATGCAAGTGAATGGGTGCCATCAGGCTGCTGGCTATTTGACGGTCCAAAAGGCATATTTAGGCAGCATAAAAGTAATCCACATGACTCCAGTCGATCAATTAATGTCTTCTGAAGCAAATCGGTAGGTTTGTGTAAAAAATAAATAGATAATTAAAACTTTAATAACTTTAAAACAGAGGAACGAACATCACACAAGAGTTAGGTAATTTCAAGCAGCATTCCAGGGCTGGCCGGAATTTGCTTCAGAAGACATTTAATTGATCGACTGGAGTCGTGTGGATTACTTTTATGCTGCCTAAATATGCCTTTTGGACCGTCAAATAGCCAGCAGCCTGTTGGCACCCATTCACCTGCATTGTATCGACATACAGAGCTGAAATGTGTTCATAAAAATCTTCATTTTGGTTCTACTGAAGAGGGAAAGACACATCTGGGATGGATTAAAGGTAAATAAATCATGAGAGAATTTTCATTTTTGGGTGAACTAATCCTTTAACATAACACTTTTCCAAAGTATAGCCACATGACCGAAACATTTATACATGTTAACATGAGACTAGTTAAAATCACTTACTAACCTTATCTGTGCAAAGTTCTAATCCAGTATTTCAGCTCCTGTCATAATCATACCTTAGATGACGCCAGGATACCAAAAATGGACTCAAGTAGAAAATATCCACCCCATGAATTACATCAGTAACACATAACTACAAAATAGAAAAGTAGTGCCAACTTTGCAGCTCAAGTAAGAAAATTGTTTGGACCAAAGAATAAATATAAGCACTAACTAAAACATGAGCTTCACGTTTCTCCCTTTAAACCTTCCAGAATGCTTTATAGACTACTATTGTGTACTGTAAATATGAAAAAAACTGAGAGATTGGTCAAATGTATTTTCCACTGTAATCAACAGCATGACAACATTTAGAGCACAAAATCATTAAAGGGATAATTCAAACAAAAATTTAAATCCTCATCATTTACTCACCCTCATGCCATCCCAGATGTGTGTGACTTCTGCTGAACACAAATTAAGATTTTTAGAAGAATATTTCAGCTCTGTTGGTCCATAAAATACAAGTGAATGGTGGCCAGAATTTCTAAGTTCCAAAATGCACATAAAGGAAACATAAAAGTCATCTATAAGACTCCAGTGGTTTAATCAATGTCTTCTGGAGCGATATGATAGGTTTGGGTGAGAAACAGATCAATATTTAAATCTCCACTTTCACTTCCACATTCGTCTTTTGTTTTTGGCGTTTCACATGTTTCATGTGTATCACCACCTACTGGGCAAGGAGGAGAATTTATAGCATAATAGGGATTAAAGTTGGATCTGTTTCTCACCTACACCTATCATATCGCTTCTGAAGATATGGATTAAATCACTTGAGTCATATGGATTACTTTTATGCTGCATTTATGTGCCTTTTGGAGCTTCAAAGTTCTGGTCACCATTCACTTGCATTGTATGGACCAACAGCGCTGAGATATTCTTCTAAAAATCTTTGTTTGAGTTCAGCAGAAGAAAGTCATACACATCTGGGATGGCATGAGGGTGAGTAAATGATGAGAGAATTAAAATATTTGGGTGAACAATCCCTTTAAAAGATTGGTGCTACTCAGTTTTAGTATGATATCATGATATTGTTCAAATTAAGTCTGTCAATTTTACATGTTTTCATTTGCTTACAGGGAAGCTGTCCATGTGATGGAGCTCGCAAACCAGCGCCAGAACCTGAACCAGCCCCTCCATCTGAGAGTGAAGAGAGTGAAGTAGGTGTGTGTCATTTGTTGACTCTAATATCTCCTTTAGTATCTATTGTTTGCTCCACATATGCCATCTTGAGGAAGGCTCATTGCTATGTCTGTTTATGGACTGATAAAAGCTCTGAAGTTTCCCTAAACATTTTTTCAGTTATTGCTGCCGTCATCTGTCTCATTTCCCACTTTACAGCAGCGTGCTACAATAGCCATTTCGAAGCTCTTCCTACAATCAGTCCATTTACTTTAATTGTTTTGTTTATTTTTTCTTCTTGATATTCTAATCCTAGCTAGAGTGAAGGACCTTTCCCTTTCCATTATTCTGTTAAAGATGTAAACGACAGTGGTCCCATTAAGTATTTGGATTACATTTTTTGTAAGTCACACTTAAATGCAGAAATGTAATTGCATTATGTAACAAAATATAAATCCAAGTGTCATTTATTTTAAAGATACCACAAAATTTTACCAAAGGAAGTTTGTTGGGGCCGAAACATACTCTACGCAAGCACGTGAACACTGATGCAGTCGCATGGCCACTGTTGTATTGACTTGCTCAGCAGTATTCTCTTTAAACTGTTGCTCAACCATGACAGTAGTTGACTTAAAAGAGAAAACTCATTATAGAAGTGGACAGTTCACAATAATCTAGCTATAGCACCTCTTACGGCAATGCATGCTTGCCTTGGGTTAATAATTGCAGTCTAACGCATTTCAGAACGCAACGACGTGTGAAATAGAGCTTGCGTTCTGCGTTCACGTACTTGGTAGAGTATGTTTTGGCCCTTAGGCTTGAAATTGTGAAACATAATGCAGTCATGCAAACATTATATGAATTTGCTGGAATTAATTTAAACAGAAATCGACATGGAAGGTGTGATTGAGCCCGAAACAGATGATCCTCAGGAGATGGGCGATTACGAGAACCTGGAGGTAAATTCAGTGCACGAACAATGTGCAGATTTCCACTTAAAAGATACAGCCTTGCCTTTCCTGCTCGGTTCTATGTTAGTTATTATAAGACTTTTTAAAAAACTATTCCAGTAAATGACAGATGACATAATGTATCTGCTTGTGATTTTTGTTATACAAACAGGATAATGAAATCGTTTTCTTTATGTCAGGTTACTGATGAGATGATGGACCAGGCCAATGAGAAAAAGATTGAGGCCATTGGAATGTTAGGAGATGGTAAGTCACAACTTGAAATTCTGAAATCTGAAATTGTTTAATCATCCTTTACATTACTTTAGTTGTTGTAGCAGTCCATCATGAGGTTTAAGTGGAAACCAAAAAACTATTCTGGTCTTTTCAGGTGATCTACAGAAAGCTCTTGACCTCTTCACAGAGGCCATCAAACTCAACCCAAAACTGGCCATACTTTACGCCAAAAGAGCCAGGTATCAACCAATCCTGGCCTTGCTTTTTTAGCTGCATGATTTCTGAGTGGTTATGGTGTTGATCATGACTGGTATGTGTGTGTGTGTGTGTGTTTTCTTTCAGTGTGTTTTTAAAGATGCAGAAACCCAATGCTGCAATCAGAGACTGTGACAGAGCCATTGATATCAACCCAGACTCAGCCCAGCCTTATAAATGGAGGGGGAAAGCACACAGGTAACAAGTTTAATTCATTTCACTGTTATAGAAGAGAAACTACTCTTTCAATGTGGAACAAATACCAGACCTTTTTTTTTTACATCACACAGTGTCCTAACCAGACACATTTCCAGCTATAATGTTTCTGTCCTCATTGAAAGCATATCCCACAAGGAATATAAAGTGCTGTTGAGCAGGATGTTGGACCAATGAGATTTCACCATGGGTGGAGCTACCAGCACGACACGGCAGAAATAGAAACCAAGTGATCAACAAAATGTATTTGTATTAGTGCTGTCAGTTGATTACATTTATTAATCGCATAAATTTTTTGAAGTTAATCACAATTAATTGCCGAAATTGAAAGTGCTGAAATTTTACTCTAAATATACTTCTATTCTTGTCAAAATGCATTTATTTCCTTCTTAGGAAAGAAAACAAAACAATATGTAACAACGTAATGCTTTACTAACATTTTTCAAACAAACTTCCACAGTATAAAGAGAGTGCACTAAATGTAAAATGCAGTAAAATTGCACCAATTCAAGTAACATTAAATATTCCCAAAGTCTAAGTGGGAGTTTGACAAATTGAAAGAACTAGTCCCCACATAGGCTGCATATTCATTGCAATGGGCATTAAATCTCTTAAACTCTCATCCTTCACCATATTAATGAGCTGGCAGACTGTGGCTATACGCTATTTTGTTATTAACAATTATTTATTCATTCCAATCATAAAACATACAAACACAACATAAAATACAGAATCAATTATTCACATTAAACCCCTCCCCCCGAACATCCCACCCCACCACCCAACACAAACACGCACTACTGTGGTCACCAACAACTAGAACATAAAAATAAAAAAATACAATAATAAAAAAAAAAGATATACTTTCAAACAACATCAATAAAACACATACCCAACTACACTACAAATCCCTCTCCACAGCCCCTCCCTGAGAACTCTCCAAAAAAGCCAGATTACCCCCCCACTTCCTGACAAACAAATCCCATTTCCCCAGCCTTCTAAAAATCATCTCCTCAAACGCCTCCACCTCTCCCGTCTCCTCGCACCACTCCCTAATCGACGGTGCCCCAGCCGGCTTCCACCTCCTGAGGATGACTTTTCTGCCAATCATGACTCAGGCTAGGACCCAACTTTTTAAATATCTATCCCCAATGTTAACAACCATCCCATCACCCAGGATACTTGGATCTTAACACATCCCCAAAAAACATGTGTTCTGATTGGCACCACCAGCAGGTGGGTGTGTCTTTAAGACCCAACCTATACAATCTAGAGGGGGTCCAATAGAAACGATGCAAAATCATAAATTGCATCAGACAGACCCTTGCATCTCTAGATGTAAACTTGACATTTTTTAGAATCCTAGCCCTCACTCCCTCCTCCAATACCATGTTTAAATCTTTCTCCTATAATCTCTTGAGACAAAACGAAGCTCCGTCCTCCAGACTCTGAATTAACAGGAAGTAATACACCGATGCCTCATGACCTTTTCCAAAAGCAGTAATCACCACTCCCAGAGTATCTGCCGCTTTAGGGGGGTGTATACTACTCCCAAAATAGTACAGAACAGGTGGCGCAGCTGTAAATATGTAAAGAACTTAGGTCTTGGAATCTTAAAATGTTGAACCAAATTTTCAAAAGATCTCAACACTCCACTCTCATATAGATCACCGAGTGTAGTAACCCCCCTCACAATCCACTCTGATCAACAGAACGGGGATTTATTAATACATAATTTAGGGTTCAGCCATATGCTCGAGACTACGTTTAAATTAATGTCTGAATTAAACACTCTGGACACTTTTATCCAAACCGCATGCAAGATAACAAGGTGTGACTTAACTTCTCCGATTAGTTTAATAGAAAGGCTTTGCAGTGGCGAAATGGGGGCAAGGACTTCCTGTTCAATACAAAACCAGGGAGGGGCTCTCCGAGGTGGAAGCGACCAATGAGCCAAATGTCTGCAACCGAATGCATAATAATAAAACAAATTTTGGGTAGGCCTAGCCCACCTTTGTCAGTCGCCTATGTAACTTATTGAAATGTAATCTGGGGCGCTTACCATTCCAAATGAAATACTTCGCTATGCTATCAAATTGCTTGAAATTGGAGAGGGGAACATCTAAAAGGAGAGATTGTAACAGGTAGTTAAATTTTGGAATACAATTCATTTTAATAACATTAACCTTCCCAGTCATAGATAAATGAAATGAAGCCCACCTACTCTCATCACTCAAACCTTTTTATTAAAGGGTTAAAATTAACTAAATCACACAAATTTGCTGGGAATAAAATGCCCAAATACTTATTGCCTTGTTTGGGCCACTGGAAGGTGCCCGGTTAAAGCCGTTACTGGGTAGTATGCTGTCAGAGCCAAAGCTTCAGATTTAGACCAGTTGACTCTGTAACCTGAGAATTTAGAGAAGGAATTAATAATCCTGTGGAGGCAAGGCATAGATCTAATGGGGTCAGAGACGAATAATAAAATATCATCTGCGTAAAGCAAAAGCTTATGCACCACATCTCCCATCATCACCGCTGGAAAATCATCCTCCTTTCTTATTGCAGCTGCTAATGGTTCCAGGGCAAGATAGAACAATAATGGGGAAAGAGGGCAACCCAGCCGGGTGCCCCTATCCAGAGTAAAATAATCTGAAATTAATCAATTTGTTTGTACCACTACCGGGTGTCTATAAAGTAACTTAATCCATTCAATAAAAGTATTTCCGAACCCGTATATTTCCAAAACCTTATAAAGATTATCCCATTCTACAATATCAAATGCCTTTTCGGCGTTAAATGAGATGGCAGTGACCGGAGGCTGATCATTCGCCACTGACCACATGATATTGATGAAACGCCTAACGTTATCAGAAGAGATACAGCCCCGAATAAACCCCACCTGATCTGTATTTGTAAGAGATGTCATAACTTAATTGGTTAGCCAACATTTTTGACAATTTTAACATTTAGCTGGATCAGGGAAATTGGACGGTATCTCTTACACTCGTTTGGATCTTTGTCCTTTTTAAGAATCAGACTGATCCGGGTTTGTGTCATGGTTGGCGGAAGCTTTCCATTCTTCAGTGATTACGTATAAACTTCTAACAAAATTAGAGCCAGTTCTGTAGTATAAGATCTAAAAAATTCAGTGGCAAAGCCATCTGGCCCTGGAGCACTTGCCTGTAGGTAAGGCCTTAATTACCTCATCAAGCTCCTCCGAGGTTATCTCAGAATCAAGAGAATTTTTTTGCTCATTTGTCAGTTTAGGGAGTTCTAATGGTTCCACAAAGTTCCTAATATCTTCATCAGTAGACAAAGACGTGGAACTATAAAGATCAAGGTAGAATTCTTTAAAAGCATTATTAGTATCAATGGCCGAGGTAAATATTTCACCACTAGCAGTTTTCACTGAGGGAATGGTAGAAAAAGACACTCTCTGCTTTATATATCTAGCCAAAAGCTTCCCTGCTTTATCCCTTGACTCAAAGTATGACTGTCTTGCCCTGAACAGCCAAAATTCTACCGACAAAATAGTATTATATCTGTATTTCAATCGGGTCAATTCTCTGAAGCCATCAGACAACATGCGGCACTTCAGCTCTGCCTCAGCATTTTTAATATTCCCTTCCAATTCCACGAGTTCTTGTGCTTTGGATTTTTTGATGAATGAGGCATACTGTATGATCCGACCCCTAAGAACTGCCTTAAGTGCCTCCCAAGCCACGCCCACAGAGGATACTGAGGACCAGTTGGTCTCCATATAAACACTTTATTGTTTATATGGAGACCAACAATACTCTTCCTAATTTATCTTTAATCTGTTTGAGACATTTGAATTGTAGATGTTTACTTATCAATGTAATGCTCCTCTGCTGTTACTTGAGCCAGCACTAAAGAAAACATGTCCACCCCATATCTTCCCAAATTTTTCAGCTTCCTGTGGAGAAAGCTGCGTTTCTTGAAGAAACACTATATCATATTTCTTGCGTTTAAGAAAAGAAATAACCTTCTTTCTTTTTATGGGGTGCCCCAACCCATTCACATTCCACGTGGAGAGAGACAGTCCGCTCATTAACATTTGACATTGACATATAAGAAAAAATAGATTGTGTGTCAAAAATAAAATTAAGACCACATTCCAACATTAGTGCAACAATCAAACCCCGAACTTCCCCCCGAACCAAACAAACAGCAAAAAGAAAAATGTGCGCATTAACCCCGTGCATGACAGCGCCAACTGCCGTCCATCCCTCTAAACTCAAACAGTCCATGTACGCTTTTGCACATTACGAGTTTGCACACACTGCTCAAGTCTGGTGCTTCTATACAAATTTTTTGAGACAGAATTACACAACAAATGATAATCTATAAAACAAACTCCTGCCAATAGGCGGGATAAACACAAAGATGTGTAGATTCATCCACCTAAGACACGAAGGTGTCTTCTTCTACAAAACAAACTCCAGCCGCTAGGCGGAACCAGCACAAAAAGAAACGAAAAAGGCGCTCAGTTTCCTCAGACAGTCAAGTGAATGTTCAGTGAGTCAGGTCCACTTGGCTGTTACATGAGTGCAAAAAAAAATAAAGCCCTAATCACTCCAATGCTTTGCAAGAAATATTCCACAGAACAAACTCCAACCAGTAGGAGGCATAAACACAAAGAATGTGCAGATTCATCCACAAACCGTCCCGAAGGAGTGCTACTCCACAAAACAAACTCCAGCCGCTAGGCGGAACCAGCACAAAAAGAAACAAAGAAGGCGCCCAGTTTCCTCAGACAGTCAAGTGAATGTTCAGTGAGTCAGGTCCACTCGGCTGCATAGACAGTGTCACACAATAACTTACTCATTCCATTGACTTTATGAAGGACGTCGATTGCTGTGGGCATGTAAATATTTTGCGGCCATCCTTAGCATCTATTCTTAATTTGGCTGGGAACATCAGTGCAAAAGCAACCTTCTGTTGATGTAAGAGTTTCTTGCATTCCTTGAATCGATCTCATTTCTCAAAGTTCGCAAAGTCTGGGACCAAGAAAATGCTGTGGTTCTTCCAAGAAAGCCTTCCTTTACTCCTCGCCTCGCGTAACACGAGATCTTTATCGGATGATCTCAGAAATTTGGCCAGAATTGATCGGGGCCTGTCTCCCTCAGCGGATCTCCGAGCCGGAGCTCTGTGAGCTCACTCGATTTCCAGCTTATGGCCTGTTATTTTGAGCAGACTTGGGAAGAGCTCGTCTAGGAATTTCACAATATCTCAGCATTCTTCGCTCTCAGGAATTCCAACAATTCGGACGTTGTTTCGCCAGCTACGATTCTCTGATGACTCCAGATAATCGATCCGTTTCTCGATGTCCGACACTCTTGTAACCACCTCAGAGAATTTAGTCTCCTTGGCAGAGATCAATCGACTAATTACAGCAAGATCCTCCAAGTCAGCTACGACTTTCGCCAGCATTGCCGACATGCTCGACAGTTGACGCTGAATCTCTCCCGCCGCACCCCGAGTCCCTGGTCTGAGGCCCTGTCTGGGGTATCAGCTTGAGCATGTAAGTGTCTTTTAATGTCTCCAGAGCCTGAGAATTTTTAATTCTTTGACATGTTGTCTTCATAGAAAAGTTAGAACAGGGTGTATCGAATCTCACTGGTTTTTGACACAAAGTGCGCAGAGCTCGCCGTTCACACATCTGACCCTGGCATGGTGCCATGTGACTCCAGGCTATACGCTTTTTTACAACAATCGTGAAGCTGTGTTCATGATTCTCCTCAGGGTGTCAGCGCCAGCATTAAGTGCCGCTTTTGAACTTGAAGTGCTTCTGTTTTAATTAAAATGTGCCTTAAATATGCTGAAAAATACTTACTTTCTGTTACAAGTTCCATCTAGGCTTGTTTTGTACATCAAATAGTGTTGCATTTGGGACACTTCTTGCAGGCACACCTGTTTGGGACAAAAAACTCATTAACATTTAAGAGATTAACCATTGATGCTTTATTTACATTGCACTTAGTTCACATTTAGCTCTGATTTGCTGTGTTTTAGAGTCATTATTATTTTGCTGTCCTGTTAAAGATCTCTCTCTCTCACACAGGTTGCTTGGGCATTGGGAGGAGGCAGCTCGAGACTTGGCAATGGCCTGCAAACTAGACTACGATGACGAAGCCAGTGCCATGCTGAAAGAAGTCCAGCCCAAGGTATTTGCTAAACTCTAACACTGTTATGTGACCCTTAGGGGGCTTTCACACTGGCAGTTTATTCCGAAACAGAGCATGGTTCCCATAAAAAAAAAACTGGTAATATGACTACTACTATCTGTAGAAGATGGTATGAGATCAGTTGCAATGGAACAGTGGCACAGTTCGCATGAGTGTGAAAGCAACCTGTACTCGTGTCTGCACTTGTTCAGGAGGTAAAATAACATGCGCTTGAATTTTTGCCAAGCATGATGACTTCATCAGTTGCAAGTGTCGTTCACTCTGGTGTGTATGATGACACCAAAAATATAGCGACTTGGCCGTTCTCTGCAGCACTTGTCATTGAAGTTCAAACTTCAAAGCGGCGCTTGACGCCCTGACACACATTGTGAATTTTACATAACATTTAATGTTACTTGAATTGGTACTATTTTAGTACATTTCTGTCTTTATACTGTAGAAAGTTTTGCCTGGAAAATCTTGATAAACATTATTTTTGCATACATTTATATATTACAGAATTACATTCTGTTTCAAAGAAGGAACTACATTTATTTGGACAGTAAAAGAAGTATATATGTAGAGTCAAATTTCAGCTCTTTCAAAAATCTGTGATTAATTGCGATTAACTCTGAAAAATCATGCGTTTAATTATTTAATCGACTGAAATCACTAAAAAAGGAAATAATGTTTAATAACCCATTCATCTCATCTGACCTCACCTGTCCATCATAGGCCAACAAAATCATAGAGCACCGGCGCAAATACGAACGCAAGCGTGAAGAACGGGAGCTTAGAGCAAGACAAGAACGAGTGAAGAAAGCAAGGGAGGAGCATGAGAGAGCACAAAGGGTAAGAAAGGGATGGATGGAAGAAAAAAATGGAGTGTCTTGATTCAGAGTCAGACCTGTTAATGTGTGTGTGTGTGTGTGTAGGAAGAGGAGGCCAGACAACAAGCTGGAGGTGCACATGGAGGGTTCCCAGGATTCCCAGGTATCTCTATAAAAATACTATTAATCCTTGCAGATGAGTGTTTAAAGTCTACGTTTATTTCAAGTATAATGTTCATAACGCATCAAGATTGAAATTAACATGAAACCTCAGATCTCTTGAGGCATGAGTTTAAACGCTTCTTTGTCACATAGTTTGAAATTGTTTTGTATAAATTGCGTTGACATTTCCTCTGACTCTTTAGGAGGTGCTGGTTTCCCTGGTGGAGCTCCTCCATTTGGAATGCCTGGACTTAATGAGCTATTTAATGACCCAGAGGTTCTCATGGCTATGCAGGTACAATTATACCACTGAGCACCAGAATGATTGATTTGAAATGTTAGCAGTCATAAATTAGATGAGCTTTCTTCAAGCCCATCTGTGAGCCCAGCAGTTCATCATAACTTTAACATTCAACCAGACTTGTCAACAATAACAGGACAATCCAGGACAGCCAGAAATCTTAATGTTGTGTTTGACGATCAGTTTATATTTATAGACCACATCGCAAGAACAGTCCGATCATGCAGATTTGCTGTATATAGCATTAGGAAGATTAGACCCTTCCTTGTCCAGGCTCTTGTTATATATATATATATATATATATATATATATATATATATATATATATATATATATATACACAGGTGCATCTCAATAAATTAGAATGTCGTGGAAAAGTTCATTTATTTCAGTAATTCAACTCAAATTGTGAAACTCGTGTATTAAATAAATTCAATGCACACAGACTGAAGTAGTTTAAGTCTTTGGTTCTTTTAATTGTGATGATTTTGGCTCACATTTAACAAAAACCCACCAATTCACTATCTCAAAAAATTAGAATACATCATAAGACCAATAAAAAAAACATTTTTAGTGAATTGTTGGCCTTCTGGAAAGTATGTTCATTTACTGTATATGTACTCAATACTTGGTAGGGGCTCCTTTTGCTTTAATTACTGCCTCAATTTGGCGTGGCATGGAGGTGATCAATTTGTGGCACTGCTGAGGTGGTATGGAAGCCCAGGTTTCTTTGACAGTGGCCTTCAGCTCATCTGCATTTTTTGGTCTCTTGTTTCTCATTTTCCTCTTGACAATACCCCATAGATTCTCTATGGGGTTCAGGTCTGGTGAGTTTGCTGGCCAGTCAAGCACACCAACACCATGGTCATTTAACCAACTTTTGGTGCTTTTGGCAGTGTGGGCAGGTGCCAAATCCTGCTGGAAAATGAAATCAGCATCTTTAAAAAGCTGGTCAGCAGAAGGAAGCATGAAGTGCTCCAAATTTTCTTGGTAAACGGGTGCAGTGACTTTGGTTTTCAAAAAACACAATGGACCAACACCAGCAGATGACATTGCACCCCAAATCATCACAGACTGTGGAAACTTAACACTGGACTTCAAGCAACTTGGGCTATGAGCTTCTCCACCCTTCCTCCAGACTCTAGGACCTTGGTTTCCAAATGAAATACAAAACTTGCTCTCAGCTGAAAAGAGGACTTTGGACCACTGGGCAGCAGTCCAGTTCTTCTTCTCCTTAGCCCAGGTAAGATGCCTCTGACGTTGTCTGTGGTTCAGGAGTGGCTTAACAAGAGGAATACGACAACTGTAGCCAAATTCCTTGACATGTCTGTGTGTGGTGGCTCTTGATGCCTTGACCCCAGCCTCAGTCCATTCCTTGTGAAGTTCACCCAAATTCTTGAATCGATTTTGCTTGACAATCCTCATAAAGCTGCGGTTCTCTCGGTTGGTTGTGCATCTATTTCTTCCACACTTTTTTCCTTCCACTCAACTTTCTGTTAACATGCTTGGATACAGCACTCTGTGAACAGCCAGCTTCTTTGGCAATGAATGTTTGAGGCTTACCCTCCTTGTGAAGGGTTTCAATGATTGTCTTCTGGACAACTGTCAGATCAGCAGTCTTCCCCATGATTGTGTAGCCTAGTGAACCAAACTGAGAGACCATTTTGAAGGCTCAGGAAATCTTTGCAGGTGTTTTGAGTTGATTAGCTGATTGGCATGTCACCATATTCTAATTTTTTGAGATAGTGAATTGGTGGGTTTTTGTTAAATGTGAGCCAAAATCATCACAATTAAAAGAACCAAAGACTTAAACTACTTCAGTCTGTGTGCACTGAATTTATTTAATACACGAGTTTCACAATTTGAGTTGAATTACTGAAATAAATGAACTTTTCCACGACATTCTAATTTATTGAGATGCACCTGTGTATATATATATATATATATATATATATATATATATATATATATATATATATATATATATATATATTATATAATATAATATATATATATAGACTGGACTACTCCAGTGCACTTCTGTCAGGACTTCCAGCATGTACAGGTAAACCTCTACAATTGATCCAGAACGCTGCAGCACGATTGTTTTTCAACGAGCCAAAGAGAGCATATCTCACGCCTGTCTTCATCAAACTGTGCACTGGTTGCCAACTGGTTGTCTATAGCTCGTTTTTTCACCATCTGGCCAGTGTGAGCCAATGCTATGAACTGGTCAGCTGGGGTCAATAGCCTCTGACCTCGAGCAGCGAGACCAAAATCAATCTGCATTCCCAACATCGGACCAGCAGCACCTCAGCGTTGCCCTAAAATCCGCCCTTAATACGTTGTGGCCCTGGTGCCAACGTCACACACCCTGCCCATTTCACAAGCAAGAGGAAAGCTCAAGCTGAGGTATCAGACTCTGGAGACTAGCTAGCCCTCGAAATTAACACTGATTTGTACTGTGCCCATAATTTATTTTTTCAAACCTGTAATATTGAGCGCTGGATACACAATTTCTGCAAGTTCTTTGACAATAAGCGTAATCACATCTTCGTTCAGCAGACGGCGCATCAATCTGATGTTAAACATTTTCATCAGTCCAAATATTCAGAAGAGCCCAGATTTCGTCGACTGACCAGTACTGATGATTTTCTATTCTCCGTTGATCTGTTGAGGTAAACTGGAAGCTAGATATGAAAAATTGGGAAATTAGTATCTTGCTGCTGAAACCTCTGACCTGACTTGGCGAAACTCTGTCTTTAACCCCACCTTAATCCCCAGTTGGCCGCCTTTGACCGATGGCCCAGAGGAAGCCCCGAGGAGGCATGATGAATCCTCGGAAGTGACAGTGAGAACGCAACTGGCCATGGCATGCACTAGCATGGCCTTATTTGGCCCGATAGTGGAAACACAGCTAATGGTTACACTCGCTACTTCAAGTTTATGTACCCTCCAGAAGCTTAAGATCAGCGTGTGAGGGGCGCATTGTGGTACCATCTCTCAGAGGCACAAATGCACTGTCCTGAACATTCACTTCAACTGTTTCTCGCTGGTGAAACGACCAAACTCCACCTGA
The DNA here is from genome assembly GCF_019703515.2 of Myxocyprinus asiaticus. Taxonomy (NCBI): domain Eukaryota; kingdom Metazoa; phylum Chordata; class Actinopteri; order Cypriniformes; family Catostomidae; genus Myxocyprinus; species Myxocyprinus asiaticus. The sequence goes on along the minus strand of NC_059357.1, from coordinate 8,367,301 downwards.
GCAGCTAATTCTCTAGCCATATTCAAGAAACCTCTAAAGATGCATCTATTTCGCGAGCATTTGACCCAATCCTTCTAATGCAATAACTGTATTCTTTCTTTCTTTCTTAAAAAAAAAAAAAATCTCAATCCATTCTTTTACCACTCTCTCTCACCTTCCTCTCTACTTGTGGTTCTCCGAGCAATTTTGTATTACAGCACTTTTTGTTGTACTACCTCCTTAGGATGAATCGTTTCGGTTATGTTCCTCATTTTTAAGTCGCTTTAGATAAAGCGTCTGCTAAATGAATAAATGTAAATGTTCTACAGCCTGACCGATATATCAGTTGTCTGAAAAATGTGTGCACGTTTTTTTCATCAAATGTAAAAATCTATTTGTTATATATTATTGGCCCTGATTTATAATCATAATTATAATGTAAATTCTGAGAATCTATTGAACTCTAATGTGCTGCAATTATTGTCTAGGATCCTGAAGTGATGGCAGCATTCCAGGATGTGGCGCAAAACCCCGCCAACATCTCCAAGTACCAGAGCAACCCCAAGGTCATGGCCCTAATCAACAAACTCAGCTCCAAGTTTGGTGGCCAGCAGCCCTAAAGGGCAGCATGTGTTAATGAGAATGAGTGAATGGGGGGGGGGTCAAGTTCTAATACTCTGAGGTAGCTTTTTCTCTCTGGTTTCCACAAGCAGTTGAAGTAGAGATGCTGTTTTACCAGAGTCATAACTAATGGGGCTGGAGTCACTGATGTGGGCCCTGAATTGCAAGAATTTGGTTTGTTTTCTTGAAGTTTTTTTGGGGGGGGTGAACTACTTTGTGGGCTTCACTGAGCTCAACACAGTTAGCACTATAAGGGATAGTTTACCCAAAAATAAAAATTCTGTCATCATTTACTCACCCTCATGTTTTTTCTGAATCCGTATAACTTCTGTTTTTCTGGCAGTATGTTAGTCTCAGTCACCATTCATTTTCATTGTATGGAAAAGAGATGCAATGAAAGTAAATGGTGACATAATATACTGTATAACACTAACATATCTTGTGTTCCATGGAAGAAAGTCATCCAGGTTAGGTAAATAATGACAGAATTTTTATTTTTGGGTGAGCTATCCCTTTAAGACCATGATCTTAATCTCCTCACATTTAAAAATGTACAACGCAGATGTCCTCAGTGCTGAATTTGATAAGCACTGCTCTAGTTGCTGCGTAGACTAACTGAAATTAACAAAAGTGTGCACTTAACAGCCAACCATTCCAGGGGATTTAGTATAATTTTAATGATCAATGTCATCTATTCAGTTATTAGAACTGTAATAGGGGTTAAGGTATATATGGTTGTGGTGACGTTTTCTCCTAAACCCTTCTTGATTCGATTCAGTCAAACATCAAACATTGTGCACTTCTACAAGATTGATTTGGTCTAGTGGGAAACTCAATGTGGCTTAATCATTCTCTAGATCAAGATGGTGTAACGTGATTACATATTTCCAGTCTAAAGCAAGCAGTCAATCACTTTCTGTTAGATTTCATAGGTGTTATTTTTAAAGGTTTATGATTAATACATTTGTTGTTGTTTTTTATCCTTGCCCTCAATGTAACCTAACATTTTTTTCTGTCTCTCATCAATTGCAAAAAATCAGTGACAAATTCAATTTTGAAAGGCACTCTTTCCTTTTGTGAAAATTTTGCATCTAACATTGAATTTCATGTTGATTTAACTCAATAAACATTTTGGTTGTTGCAAACTCAAGTCATCTGTTCATTTACCTGCTTGAAATTTAAGATAGTTTAAAAGGGATGCAATGCAAACTGACACCGTAAATTATTCAATTTCAGTTCAATATTATCTACATCACTTTTTACAGTACATATTGTTCCAAAGAAGCCTTATGGAAAATAGAGAGTTTTCTGTCTCTCGTCAATGCAAAAAAGAGAATATTCAGTTATGAAATGCACGCTTTCTTATTGTGAAATATTTGTCATCTATTATATGAATTTCATGATGATATAACTCAAACTTTTTGGTTTTTGCAAATGTACGAACTCTGGTTATTTACTAGCTTGCTATTTTATTTAGTTTAAAAGGGATGCAATGCAAACACCCTAAATTATTTCATTTCAATTCATTTTTATTTTGTATAGTGTTTTTTTACAATTCATATTGTTCCAAATAAGTTTTAAAAAAGAAAAAGAAAGAAAAATAATTTAACAAAAATTAAGAACATTGATGGATGACTCAAGGCTATTTGCCTTAATTTGGACAATACAACTTACTGGTTGCAGTGTTTTAGACCAGTTAAATTAAGATTTTTGACGAATAAGAAATATATATATATAAAAAATTGCATCTATATTTGATGTTTGAACAGTATTTTAACATTAGGTTCAGATTTGGCTGCTCCTGTTGTAAAAAATTAACTAACAATCATTACAATTTCAAGTAAATTCTTGAGTCTGATAATACATTTACACTTTTTCTGAAGAAAACGTAAGTGGTGCTTGCCCATACAAAACTCACCACCACAATGCTAAAACATTCTGAGTGGTTGCTGGTGGAAAGTCATGAGAGACAACCCACAAGTCTCTAGATGTGGCTCCAGTCCCTCTGATGTATATCTCAGAGATTTTTGCCTATTTTATTATCTGCCAGGTGAAAATTTTATGTCTAATTGCTTAGTTTGTTGGAGAGATGTGCTTTTACTTTTCTGTGCAAGTTTGTTCAAACCCCCAATCCTAAATATGAACTATAATAGTAATGATTTTTCTTACATATACATAGCACATTTACTAGTAAGATCCAGTCTGTGATTAAATGTACATGGACAGAAACTGGCAGTGTATTGGGCACTTTTTTCCATTTATGCACTTATCTACAGTCTTCCTTTTCATGAGCATAAATACCTTTCCTGTCTATACGATCAAACAGTATGGTTGGATTTTCCTTTGAACAAACAAAAATGAAGACAAAAGATCTTTCAAAACAAGTGAGGGATATAACTGCAGAGAAGCACAAATAAGGGGAAAGATACAAGGCCACTTCAAAGGCACTGAACATACCTCGGAGCTCAGTGCAGTCTATCATACAGAAGTGGAAGAAATATGCAGCTACAGCCACTCTGCCTAGGGCAGGTTGAGTGGGATTTGGGATAAATGAATGGGATTTTTATTTCTGGAACCAGACTTGCGCTCTATTGCACAAAAAGGGGCTGTATGGGAGAGTGGCTAGGAAAAAGCCTTTGCTGAAAAAAAAGCACATGCTTGCCTGTAAAGACTTTGCAATTCGTCACTTGGAAGATGTGACAGAAGGTCTTCTGGTCTGATTAGACTAAAGTGGAACTTTTTGGCTTAAACAATAAACAGTATGTGTGGTGCAAAGACAACACTGCACATCAGCCAAATAACACCATCCCTACAGTGAAACACACTAGTGGTAGCATCATGTTATGGGGGTGCTTTTCAGCTGCAAGGCTGGCAATCATGTGAAGACTGATGGGATAATGAATTTTGGTGTAAGTTGGCAGGGTCATTTGAGGCATGAATTGTTAGTATGATTTGTTCTTATGGATCTAATGAATCAAGTGCTGCCCCAACTGCTGCTGGACCCTCAAGTATGGAATATGGGGAAAGGGTCAATACTAGTATGGTCACTAGTAGCAGTATTAAAAATTGGTAGGTAGAATTTCTGGGTAGAACCATTCAAGGTCGTGGGGTTTTAGTGGTAAAAGATACTCATGGGGTAGTACCACAACAGGCTGTACCAGGATTATTGGGTATGAATGTAATTGGTGAATGTTATAAGGAGCTATTTGCACAACAAGGGGAAACTCTGTTTGCCTCTTTGACTACTAATCAGGCAGAGGCAAAGTGGGAGAAGGCTCTCCGCTACTGTCATAGACTAGAAGTCTGCCCATTAGTTCATGAGGGTAGGGCCCATATACTTGAAAGATCAGGGGACTTTATACCAGCTGGGTCATTGAAATTTGTGAAGGCTACTTGCCAAAAAGTTCCACACATTCCCCCACCACTACATTGTTAGAGCCTGGGGGCTCAGATCTTGCGCCAGGCTTGTTAGTGTCCCCCTCGTTAGTGACTGTTGTTAATGGTGTGACCTATGTGCCAAAAGTGAATGTGGAAGTTACAGGGACTACAGTTTATTCAAAACAGGTGCTGGGAACGCTACATCAGATTCAGGGAATTGAGGGACAACAGCTGAATTTTGAAGGGGAGGGTGATGAGGTTGCACAGGTGACAGTTAGTGTCCATACTACTAAGGGATCCTCAGTTTCTATTTCAGAGACCATTGCAGCTTTACACTGGCCAGGCCTTTCACCTGCGGAGGAAAGAAAAGCAAAAGAGTTGTTAGAGACGTACAATCATGTTTTGCCAAATATGAAGGAGACTTAGGGTGCACTGATGAAATTGTGCATGAAATACCACTTACTAATGATGCCCAAATTCGTCAAAGATATAGGCGAATACCCCCTACACAGTGGCAGGCTGTAAAGGACCACATTAAGCAGCTTTTGGATAATAAAGTAATTAGGGAAAGCAGCAGCCCTTACGCATCACACATTGTTCTGATACAGAAGAAAAATAGGGAGCTAAGAATGTGCGTAGATTATCAGCAACTCAACGCTAAAATGCAAAAGGATGCCTATCCGTTGCCCCATATTGAAGAATCATTGGATGCCTTGGCAGGTGCACAATGGTTTTCTATGCTCAAGTTGTCGAGTGGCAATAATCACATCCCAGTAGCTGAAAGTGATAAAGACTGCTTTTTGTACTCCTTTTGGCCTTTTGGAATATGAAAGGATGCCATTTGGATTATGTAATGCCTCTGGGACTTTTCAGCGGCTCATGTAAAGGATATTTGGTGACCAAAGCTTGCATTCGGTCTTGCATCTCGATGATGTCATTGTTTTTTCATCTTCCATAGAATAGCATTTACAGAGATTGGAGATGGATCTTAGCAGATTCCAAAAGAAGGGATTAAAAGCCAAGTTAAGTAAGTGGCATTTCTTCAGATCAGAGGTGCAATATTTGGGACATTGTGTGTCCAGAAAAGATGTGGTGACCGATCCAGAAAAAAATTCTGCTGTGGCAAATTGGAGGCAGCCCTGTGATGTTACAGAAGTCAAGTCCTTTCTCTGGTTTTTCAGCTATTACTGCCATTTGTAAAGGGGATTTGCCAGTCAGCAGCCCCTCTCCATCAGCTGGTTGCTGACGTCATCAAAGCAGCCAAAATGAGTAGAACCAAACCCAGTGTGTTCCTGCCTAGTATGTGGACTGATGAATGTGATTGAAGTTTTAGGGAATTAAAGAGAATGCATACTATTGCCTCTGTTTTGTCATTAACAATTGTTATTGATTCCACACTCAAATCAACATAAACAGCACATGAAAACACGGAATCAATTTTCAACAAAATATACCACTCAAGATGGCACCGAGTATGGCTGCTGCGTTGCGAGCTCCGACACAACATAGTAGTGTTTTGTTAGTTTTGTTCACAATTCTTATGTTTTTTGTCTTGGATGTTGTCTGCCTTATTGTCTATGACAGACAAACACTTTTGGACATTGGTTCAGCAATTTCACACCGTAAACCGGACTTCAAATTTCTCAATGTCGACCCACTATTTACAAACACGCAAGCGGAGCCCTTTGTCTGGGCAGCACGGCTGCGGAAATGCAAAAGGAAAAGGGGAAACAGAGCCGGCGTTCTCATCAGAGTAAGACGCCGTGCAAATCGACCCCCGCTACCCACTATTCTACTGGCAAATGTTCAGTCTCTGGATAACAAGCTCTGCAAGCTGAAAGCACGGATCTCTTTCCAACGAGATACAAGGGACTGCTGCATTATCTGCCTTATGGAAACTTGGATGTCTGCAGAGATTCCAGACTCAGCCATTGAACCCGCGGGGTTCTCTGTGCACCGAGCGGACAGAGCGAAAGACCTCTCAGGTAAAAGCAGAGGAGGTGGGGTATGTTTTATGATCAACAAATCCTGGTGTGATCAGAGGAACGTACATTCTATCAAGTCTTTCTGCTTTTCTGATCTGGAATTTCTCATGCTTCTGTGTCGACCATTCTGGCTACCGAGGGAATTCACAGCGGTCATTATCACAGCTGTGTACATTCCCCCACAAGCCTACACAGACGGGGCACTCAAGGAACTGTATGGGAGTATAAGTGAGCAGGAAACCGCGCACCCTGAGGCTGCGTTCATTGTGACCAGGGACTTTAATAAAGCCAGTTTAAAATCAGTCGCACCAAAATACCACCAGCACATTAGTTTCAACACATGAGGGGACTGGGTTTTGGACCATTGCTACTCTCCCTTCCGGGATGGCTACAAATCCCTCCCCTGCCCACCATTTGGCAAATCGGATCACTCTTCCATTCTGCTTCTGCCCGCTTACAGGCAGAAACTGAAACAGGAAGCACCCACCCTCAGAACGATCCAGTGCTGGTCGGACCAATCAGATTCCATGCTACAAGACTATTTTGATCACGCGGACTGGGAGATGTTCCGGTCCGCCTCTGATGATGACATCGAGCTTTACACTGATAGCGTAATGTGTATCATCAAAAAGTGTGTGGAGGACGTGGTTCCGACCAGAACAATATGGATCTATCTGAATCAGAAACCATGGATAAATAACGATGTTCGCGCGGCACTTAATGTGCGGACCTCCGCTTTTAATTCCGGGAAAGTTTGCTGATGACACGACGGTGGTAGGTCTGATCACTGACAATGTTGAAACAGCCTACAGAGAGGAGGTGCACACTCTGACACACTGGTGTCAGGAGCACAACCTCTCCCTCAACGTCAGTAAGACAAAGGAGCTTGTGGTGGACTTCAGAAGAAAAGACAGCGAACACAGCCCCATCACCATCAATGGTGCACCGGTGGAGAGAGTCAGCAGCTTCAAGTTCCTGGGTGTCCACATCACTGAGGAACTCACATGGTCCATCCACACTGAATTCGTTGTGAAGAAGGCTCATCGGCGCCTCTTCTTCCTGAGATGGCTGAGGAAGTTTGGAATGAACTGCCACATCCTCACATGGTTCTACACCTGCACTGTAGAGAGCATCCTGACTGGCTGCATCTCCGCCTGGTATAGCAATAGCACCGCCCACAACCGCAAAGCACTGCAAAGGGTGGTGCGAACTGCCAGACACATCATCGGAGGTGAGCTTCCCTCCCTCCAGGAAATATATACAAGGCTGTGTGTGAAAAAAGCTCGGAGGATCATCAGAGACTCCAGCCACCCGAGCCATGGGCTGTTCTCACTGCTACCATCAGGCAGGCGGTATTGCAGCATCAGGACCCGCACCAGCTGACTCCATGATAGCTTCTTCCCCCAAGCAATCAGACTTCTGAACTCTTGATCTCCCATGATCAAAATACATCAGCATTGCACTTTATTACCATTACTCTTATATCTCACACCGGACTGTCATAAATTATATTATTATTATATTATATTCTCTCTTAACAACTGACTATCAACCGACAGCCTGAATGTCAATACAGTACAATACTGTGTTAATTTGATGTTATTGTAAATTGGTATCATCACTGTCACGACTGCTATGTTGATCGGAACTGCACCCAAGAATTTCACACACCATTGCACTTGTGTATATGGCTGTGTGACAATAAAGTGATTTGATTTGATTTTGATTTGACGCTCCCTCCCTCCCTCCCTCCCTCCTAAGTGCCCCACTTCTTCTCAAAGGCACCCAAGCTGCCCAGCCGCCTATGCGACATCTTTTCAAAGGCCGCCACTGTGCCCAATTCGGTGCACCAGTCATGAAATGAGGGTGCACCAGCCGACTTCCATCCCCCAAGGATCACTCTCCTGCCGATCATCATACTGGTAAGAACCCAGTTTTTAATGTGTGTGTTTGCTAAGTTAACCCCTGCCCCATCACCCAAAATACAAAGTCTGGGGCAGAATGAAATCTGAGTGCTCAGGATCTCACAGACATAACTCTAAACCCTCGACCAAAACTCTTGAATCTTAGTACAATACCAAAAAACATGGGCTATGTTCCCATCCTCTGATTGGCATCGCCAACAGGTGGGTGTACCTTTAAGACCAAGCCTATGCAATCTAGAGGGAGTCCAATAAAAACGATGCAGAATCTTAAATTGAATGAGGCACATCCTTGCATCCCTAGACATAGACTTGGCATTTTTTAAAATCCTACCCCATTCTTCATCCTCCAGTACTAAATTCAAGTCTTTCTCCCATAACTTCTTGAGAGATGTCAAAACCCCATCCCCTAGACTCTGAATACTATTGCTGCTGTTTTGGCTTTTGCTGATTTCACCAAGCCATTTGTTTTAGAAGTTGATGCTAGCTATCAGGGCTTAGGTGCAATCCTGTCTCAAGAGCATCATGCCAAATTAAAGCCAGTTACTTATGCTAGTCGATCGCTGTGGGAAGCGGAGCGAAACATGGAGAATTATAGCTCCATGAAACCGGAGTTTTTGGCACTGAAGTGGGCTATATCTGAGAAATTCCGTGAGTCTTTGCTTGGAAGCAAGTGCACCGTGTATACGGATAACATCCCCCTTAGCCATTTTCAGTCCATTAAACTAGGTGCTACTGAACAACGGTGGGTAGCTCAATTAGCAGCTTTTGATTTCACAGTGCAGTATCATCCAGAACAGATCAAAGGAAATGCTGATTCCCTTTCACGCCAGTACAGTGGTCAGGCAGGAAAAGATGATGCAGGGGTCGACCATCAGGATAGTAATACTCCACGCATATCCTGAGGTTCTGGAGAATCTGATGTGGCAACACTACAGCAGACTGGGGTGTTCCCTAGTCGATAAAGGGCTGACTTAACAACCCTGCAATGCGCTGACCCCTTTCTGGGATCATTACTGTCATTCTGGAGGAGGGGGCAGCCACCAAGTAAAGAAGAGCAGTAAAAACTCCCAGGGGATCTTTAGTGTTTCCTGTGGTAGTGGAATCCAATTCTGGAGGAAAATGGCCTGCTCTATAGATGGACAATGACCCAAAGCACAAAGAAACACTGGAGTAGTATAAAATGAAGAAAATGTATGTTCTTGAGTGGCCCAGTCAGAGTCCTGACCTCTGGGCCCGTATTCACAAAAAAATCTTAAGGCTAAAATTAGCTCCTAGTGTGGAAATTTAGGAGCAACTCTTAAAAATTAGGGGCATATCACTCCTAATTTTAGGAGTTGTAAAATTTCCATCTAAGAGTAATTCATGAAGCATTTTAATGCTAAAAGTAGCTCCTAAACCCACGACAGCTTAGAAGTCATCCTGAGGATTTCTAAAGAGTGACACACACGATCCGAAGCATGACAGCTGTTGTCAATCCACATTATATAGAATATTATTGTGACATTGACCATTTAAAAAGGTATTGCCTGAATCACAATTGAGTCGATGTATTTTAATAATATCATATTCTAATATTTTAAATATAATGTTGACATTGACCTTTAAAAAAAGTATCGCCTGCAGAGAAAAAAGGGGGCATTCATGGTGAATGACGGCATCTATCTATCTATCTATCTATATACAGTGCTGTGAAAAATTATTTGCCCACTTTCTGATTTCTTCTATTTTTGTGTATTTTTCATACTAAATTGCTTTAGATCTTCAAACAAGATATAAAATAAAACAAAGGCAACTTGAGTAAACACAAAATACAGTTTTAATATATATATATATATTTTTTTTTTTTTTTTTTTTTATTGAAGCAAAACAATTTATCCAACACCTATATCACCCATGTGAAAAACTAACTGCCACCTTAAATGTAATAGCCGTTTGTGCCACCTTTAGCAGCAACAAATACAACCATCGTGTCCGATAACTGGAGATCGGTCTTTCACAATGCTGTGGTGGAATTTTGGCTCCCTCTTCTTTGCAGAACTGCTTTAGTTCAGCCACACTGAAGGGGTTTCAAGCATGAACTGCCTGTTTAAGGTCCTGTCACAGCATCTCAATCGGGTTCAAGTCAGGACTTTGACTAGGCCACTCCAAAACTTTAATTCTGCATTTAATTCACTTTAGTTCAAAACTTACTCCTATGCTTTGGATCATTGTCTTGCTGCATAATTCAGTTGTGCTTGAATTTCAACTTACGGACTGATAATTGCAAGTCACCCTGGCCCTGAAGCAGCAAATCATCCCCACACCATCACACTACCACCACCATGCTTGACCGTAGGTATGATGTTCTTTTTGTGGAATTCTGTGTTTGATTTATGCCAGATGTAATGGGGCTGCTGTCTTCCAAACAGTTCCACTTTCAACTCATCAGTCCACAGAACATTCTCCCAAAAGGTTTGAGGATCATCAAGGTGTGTTTTGGCAAAATTCAGATGAGCTTAATGTTCTTCTCGGTTAGCAGTGGTTTTTGCCTCGCCACTCTTCCATGGATGGCATTTTTGGCCAGTGTCTTTCTGATAGTGGAGTAATGAACAGTGACCATTATTTTATTTTTTTTGTTATTAACATTTTTTATTGATTCATAAATTAACACAAGAAATACAACAACATCTATATAATGAATCAAAAACTTTTAACATTAAACCCCCACTATATCCCCTCCCCCTACCAAACTCTCAAACCACCCTGCCCCCCCCACGAACACCCCTGTGGTCAATAGAATATAGACACACACACACACAGAAAACTAAAACAACAACATAAAATAACATAATCAAATATAATAATAATAATAAAAATTTTTTTTTTTAAATTACTCCCTCCACCGCCCCACCTCGAGATTCCCTCAAAAATGCTAAATAATTGCCCCATTTCTTATTGTAAGTTTCCCTAACCCCCATCCTAATACTCGACCCCTCCTCGAAGGCAGCCACCCTCCCCATCTCCGCGCACCACTCCGGGAACGAGGGTGCTCCATCCGACTTCCAACTCCTCAAAATAACCTGTCTACCAATCATTACACCGGTCAAAACCCAGTCCTTCATGTGCTTATCTACCAAATCCATGACCTCCCTATCACCCAAAATACAGAGTCTGGGGCAGAACAAGACTTGAGTGCCCAACACATCACACACAAAACTTTGCACCTTCAGCCAAAATTCTTGGATCTTAAGGCACCCCCAAAAAACATGGATGGTGTCTCCATCTTCAGTATGGCATCGCCAGCAGATGGGTGTGTCCTTAAGACCAAGCCTATACAATCTAGAGGGGGTCCAATAAAATCTATGTAAAATCTTAAATTGCATAACGCGAACCCTTGCATCTCTAGATGCAGACTTTATGTTTTTTAGAATCCTTGCCCACACTCCCTCCTCCAATACCAAGTTTAAATCTTTCTCCCATAATCTTTTAAGAGAATTTAAAGCTCGGTCCCCCAGACTCTGAATTAACAAGGAGTAATACACTGATGCCTCATGACCCTTCCCAAAAGCAGCAATCACCACTTCCAGAGTATCTGCCGCTCTAGGGGGGTGTATGCTACTCCCAAAAACAGAGCAGAGCAGGTGGCGCAGCTGTAAATACTTATAAAACTGAGATCTGGGAATCCCAAAATGTTGAATCAAATTTTCAAAAGATCTCAATACTCCACCCTCATATAGGTCACCAAGTGCATTAACCCCCTCACAATCCAATCTGACCAACAGAAAGGGGACTTATTAATGCATAGTTTAGGGTTCTGCCATATGCTCGAGGCAACATTTAAATAAATATCAGAATTAAACATTCTGGACACTTTTGTCCATATCGAGTGTAAATGCAAAATAACGGGGTGCGACTTAACCTCTCCAGCTAGTTTAATCGAAAGGCTTTGCAGTGGCGAGATAGGGGCAAGAACTTCCTTTTCAATACAAAACCAGGGAGGAGCTCTCTCAGGTGGAAGCAACCAATGAACCAAATGTCTAAGACTGAATGCATAATAATAAAATAAAATCTTGGGTAGGCCTAACCCACCTTTGTCAATCGGCCTATGTAATTTACTGAAATTTAACCTGGGATGCTTACCATTCCAAATAAAGGACTTCACTATGCTATCAAATTGCTTAAAATAAGAGAGAGGGAGATCTACAGGGAGAGATTGTAGCAGATAGTTAAATTTTGGAATGCAATTCATTTTAATAACATTAACCTTCCCAATCATCGATAAGTGTAATGAAGCCCACCTGTCCACATCATTCGAAAACCTTTTTATTAAGGGATCAAAATTAACTCTGACTAAATCAGACAAATTTGCTGGGAATAAAATTCCCAAATACTTAATTCCCTGTTTGGACCACATGAAGGCGCCTGGCTGGAAAGCCGTTACTGGACAGTACACTGTCAGAGCCAAAGCTTCGGATTTAGACCAATTGACTCTGTATCCTGAGAACTTGGAAAAGGAGTTAATAATTTTGTGGAGGCAAGGCATGGATCTAGTGGGGTCAGAGACGAATAATAAAATATCATCTGCGTAAAGCAGAAGCTTATGCGCTACACCTCCCGCCGTCACCCTTGGAAAATCATCCTCCTTTCTTATCGCGGCGGCTAATGGTTCCAGGGCAAGACAGAACAATAATGGGGAAAGAGGGCAACCCTGCCGGGTGCCCCTATCCAGAGTAAAATAATCTGAAATTAACCCATTTGTTTGTACCGCTGCTACAGGGTGTCTATAAAGTAACTTAATCCAACCAATAAATGTATTCCCGAACCCATACCTTTCCAAAATCTTGAAAAGATAATCCCATTCTACCATATCAAACGCCTTTTCAGCGTCAAGAGAGATGGCAGCAACCGGAGATTGTTCATTGCTACTGACCACATGATATTGATGAAACGCCTAATATTATCAGAAGAACTACGGCCTCGAATAAACCCCACCTGATCTATATGTATAAGAGATGTCATAACTTAATTGATTAGCCAGAATTTTGGACAAAATTTTTACATCTAACTGGATCAGCGAAACTGGGCGGTAACTTTTACACTCGCTTGGATCTTTATCCTTTTTTAGAATCAGACTGATCCGGGCTTGTGTCATGGTTGGCGGAAGCTTTCCATTCTTTAATGAATCAGTATAAACTTCTAACAAAAGTGGTGCCAGTTCTGTAGCATAAGATTTGAAAAACTCAGCGGCAAAGCCGTCAGGGCCTGGAGCCTTGCCTGTAGGCAGGGACTTAATTACCTCATCAAGCTCCTCCAAGGTTATCTCAGAATCAAGAGAGTTTTTTTGCTCATTCGTCAGTTTAGGGAGATCTAATGGTTCCACAAAGTTCCTAATATCTTCATCAGTAGATGAAGACGTGGACCTATAGAGATCAAGATAGAACTCTTTAAAAGCATTATTAATATCAATAGCCGAGGTAAATATTTCACCACAAGCAGATTTCACTGAGGGAATGATAGAAAAAGACTCTCTCTGCTTTATATATCTAGCCAAAAGTTTTCCTGCTTTATCACCTGACTCAAAGGATGACTGTCTTGCCCTGAATAACCAAAACTCCACTTTCTGCGACAGAATAGTATTATATCTGTATTTCAAATGAGTCAATTCTCTGAGGCCATCAGATGACATATGGTGCTTCAGCTCTGCCTCTGCACTTTTAATATTTCCTTCCAACTCCACAAGTTCTTGTGCTTTGGATTTTTTGATGAATGAGGCAAACTGTATGATCCGACCCCTAAGAACCGCCGTAAGTGCCTCCCAAGCCACGCCCACAGAGGATACCGAGGACCAGTTGGTCTCCATATAAACACTGATTTCAATCTTTAACATTTGTTGGAAATCAGGATTTTGCAAAAGGGACACATTAAGGCGCCAACTATAAGATTTATTTTTCTCTATATGTGGCATCACCTCTAAACTCACCAGGGTGTGATCTGAGACTAAGATATTTCCAACTGAGCAATCAACAACAGATGAAATAAGGGATTTGGATATTAAAAAAAAAATCTGTTCTAGAATAAATCTTGTGGACTGATGAAAAAAATGTATAGTCCCTACCAGATAGGTTCAGAAGTCTCCAAATGTCTGTAAGACCAAGATTTTTACACATCCTGTGAAGCATCAATGTTGCTCTAGGGGATTTGCACACTTTTGCTTCACTATGATCAAGCACTGAGTCATCAAAAGATTAAAGTCTCCTCCCAATATTATATCATGAGGGGTGCCAACGGTTTGCAACATCCCTTCAAGATCTATAAAAAAGCCATGATCATCAGCGTTAGGTGCGTAAATATTAGCCAAAATCAACCTTTGCCCTTGAATTTCAGCTAAAACAATAATTACTCTTCCTAATTTATCTTTGCTCTGTTTGAGACATTTGAATTGTAGATGTTTATTAATCAATATAATGACTCCCTTGCTCTTACTTGAGCCAACACTAAAGAAAACATGTCCACCCCATATCTTCCCAAATTTTTCAGCTTCCTGCGGGGAGAGATGTGTTTCTTGAAGAAACACTATATCATATTTCTTACGTTTAAGAAAAGTAATAACCTTCCTTCTTTTTATGGGGTGCCCCAACCCATTCACATTCCACGTGGAGAGAGATAGTACACTCATATTAACATTTGACATTTTGATATAGTAAAAAAAATAAATTGTGTGTCAAAAACAAAATTATATAGACCACATTCCCCAATAGTGAAACAATCAACCCCCGAACAAAACAAACAGAAAAAAGAAAAACGTGCGCATTAACCCCGCGCACGACAGCGCCAACCGGCGTCAATCCCTCTAAACTCAAAAGGTCCATGAACGCCCACGAGTCCCCACGACAACTTTGCCATCGGATTGCTCAATTTTGCCTCACAAATTTGTGAGGCAAAATTACATAACAGAAAATACTTTGTAAAATAAACCCAGTCAATAGGAAGAATGAACACTAAGAACGTGTAGATTCATTCACAGAACTGTTTTAAAGGTGTGATCTTCCACAAGACAAATTCCAGCTGATATAAAACCGTTCACATTCCTCGGACAGACAAACGAATGTTCAGTGAGCCGGCTGTTATGAGTTCAGCGGATGACGTAATCATTCCAATGTCCCATAAAAAAAATAAAAAAAACTCAACAAAACAAACTACATCCAGCAGGAGGAATAAGCACGAAGAACGAACAGATTAATCCACAGCTGTTCCAAGGAGTGTTATTCAAAAGAACAAGCTCCAGCCGCTAGGCGGAACCAATACAAAAAGAAACAACACCGGCATCCCGGTTCCCCGGATGGTCGAGTCACTTCACTCGGAGGCTGTATAAAAGTATATACCATGACTTACATAATCCGTCGGCTTCATAAAAAACATCCTTTGTGTGAGCAGCATGTAGATATTTTGCGGTCATCCTTAGTGTCCACTCTCAAACTGTCCGGGAACTTCAATGCAAAAGTAATATTTCATCAATGCAAAAGTTTCTTTAAGGAAAAGTGTTAATCACAAAACAAGCTCCAGCCGCTCGGCGGAGCCAACGCAAAAAATCCAAAATGTTGCCCAGCATCCTCAAGAGTTAGTACAGCGAGTCAGGCCCACTCACATGAGAAACATCCAATGGTTTACTCAGTCATTGATTCTATAAAAGACATTGCCAGATTTGGACATGTGAATACTTTGCGACTGACCGTCGTTTCTATTCTCAGTTTGGCAGGAAACATCAGAGCAAACGAGATGTTTTTCTGATGTAAGAGTTTCTTACATTCCTTGAACCAATCGCGTTTCTCTCTTGTCGAACTCGCAAAGTCCGGGAACAAGAAAATATTATGGTTCTTCCAAGAAAGCTTCCCTTTGATCCTCGCCTGGCGCAACACAAGATCTTTATCGGATGATCTCAGAAATCTGGCCAGAATCGATCTCGGCCTGTCTCCCTCAGCAGATCTGTGAGACGGGACTCTGTGAGCTCGCTCAATTTCCAGCTTGTGGCCTGTTATGTCGAGCAGACTCGGGAAAAACTCGTCTAGGAATTTCACCATATCTCTGCCCTCCTCAAGCTCAGGAATTCCAACAATTCGAACGTTATTCCTGCGGCTTCTATTTTCAAGATCTTCAAGCTTTTCAAGGAGATGTTCCAGATCAACTTTGGTCGCGGGTGGATTAGCGGTTAATTCCCTCTCCGAAGATTCCAGAAAATCGATTTGTTTTTCAACATCAGTCACTCTTGTACCTAACTCAGAGAATTTTACTTCCATTGCCGTGATCGATCGACGTATTACAGCGAGATCCTCCAAGTCAGCAAGAATCTTCGTCAACATCACCGACATGTTGGACAACTGACGCTGGATCTTCTCTCTCGCCGTGCCATCCAAATCGAGTCCCCGGTCTGTAGGCCTGTCGGGGCTTTCATCCTGAACACATAAGTGTCTTTTAATGTCTCCCGAGCCCGAGGATTTTGACTTCTTTGCCATGTTTTGCAACAAAGGGCAAATGTGTAACTGGGTGTAACAAATTTCACCAGATTATAATATGAAAATAATCGAAAATTCAGCAAAGTGCGCAGAGCTCGTCGCTCACACATCTGCTCCTTGCATGGCGTCCACCCAAAATCGCCTCTGTTCAACAGTGACCATTACTGATGCGAGAGAGGCCTGCAGTTCCTTGGATGTTGTCCTTGGCTTTTTTGTGACTTCCTAGATGAGTCGTCGCTGTGCTCTTGGAGGAATTTTGGGAGGTCGACTACTTCCGGGAAGGTTCACTACTGTGCCAAGTTTTCTCCATTTGGAGATAATGGCTCTCACTGTGGTTCTTTGGAGTCCCAGAGCCTTTGAAATAGCTTTGTAACCCTTTCCAGACTGATGTTTTGACGATTTAAATCACCCTTTTCCTCATCATTTCTGGAATTACTTTCGACCTTGGCATAGTGTGCTACTGGGTGAGAACTTTTAGCCAATTTCATGCTGCTGAAAAAGTTCTATTTAGGTGTTGATTTGATTGAAGAGGGCGGGCAGTAATCAGGCCTGGGTGTGTCAAGTCCAGCTGAACCCCATTATAAATGTAGTTTCATAGATTTGGTGATTTAGTAACTAAGGGGGCAAATACTTTTTCAAACAGGCTCAGCTGGTATTGGATAACTTTTTTGCTTCAATAAATAACACTATCATTTAAAAACTGTATTTTGTGTTTACTCAGATTGCCTTTGTTTTATGTTAGATTTTTTTTTTTTTGAATTTTTGAAACAATTTAGTATGACATATACACAAAAACATAGAAATCAGTATGTGGCAAATACATACATATATACACCGATCAGCCACAACATTAAAACCATCTGCCTAATATTGTGTAGGTCCCCCTCGTGCCGCCAAAATAGCACCAACCCGCATCTCAGAATAGCATTCTGAGATGTTATTCTTCTCACCACAATTGTACAGAGCGGTTATCTGAGTTACTGTAGACTTTGTCAGTTCGAACCAGTCTGGCAATTCTCTGTTGACCTCTCTCATCAACAAGGCGTTTCCATCCACAGAACTGCCGCTCACTGGATGTTTTTTGTTTTTGGCACCATTCAGAGTAAATTCTAGAGAATTCTGTTTTGTGTGAAAATCCCAGGAGATCAGCAGTTTAACAGTGAGCGGCAGTTCTGTGGATGGAAACACCTTGTTGATGAGAGAGGTCATAACTCAGATAATCACTCTGTACAATTGTAGTGAGCAGAATAGCATCTCAGAATACACAACATGTTGAACCTTGAGGCGGATGGGCAACAACAGCAGTAGACTACGTCAGGCACTTTATTAGGACCATATTGTTCCTAATAAAGTGCTCAATGAGTGTATATTTCATTTAGCATTAGAATTACTGCCGCAATCTTTAAAAAATATATTTTATCTGTATAGTTTCATATCTGGACATATATACAAATAAATACGATTTATGTCTTAAAACTGTCTTAAAACCCATGGATTTTCAAATTAGACCGTGATGTGATCTCTCTCATTCATTGTTCTTCAGGGAATCCCATCAAATGTACATGTTCTCTACATGGGCTGAAGCTCTGGACAAAGAGCTCGGCAATCAAGCTCCATGGGGCGTGTGCTTGGCCACCACATCTGTCAGATGAACCTCTAGAGAATGTTGAGGAACAAGACCTCCGCTGCAGACCACAGGATGAGATGATGCCAGAAGTGACAGAGAAAGGAGAGGAAGAAGGTGGAGAGGAAGAAAAGACTGTGCGAACATCCAAGCCAAAGAAAAGGAAAAATTGCCTGTGTGAAGTGAGAACAGGTTGGAGGAGTGGAGAAGGACAGATTGAATGAAACAGGTTGATAGAGTTGAGTTTAATTGTACTATGGTACTACAGGACAATGATGATAATATTATGGTACATTGCTCTATACCATGGTACTGAAATTCTTGTACCATATATTTACATGGTACTCCAAGGTACTTCAAAGAATACCCTTACTTAAATGAATTTGAGAAAGTTTTTACAAGCTATTTAATGTCTTTCATTCATATTAAGTCAGTTTCATTGACCTAACATAATTTAGTTCGATTAGGCCAAATCAGTGTATTATAGTAGTCTTAACTTGTTTGTCAAACTCAATTTAATAATGTTTAATGGTGCTGTAAGCGATTTTTTTCATGGAAATTTATGCAAACAATTTTACTAAAATTTTAATGACGATTTCTACCTGTCAATTATTTTGCACATTCTCATAGTATTGTATGTTGCTCATAACAGTTGTCAGCTGAGAAAGCTATTTTGCTGCTGTTGTTTTTGACAACCGTTTCTGCTCGTGTCGGTCTCAATAAAGCTAATTTGGTATCTTTGGAGTGCAGGGTTTTGGAAAGAGGGGTCGTGGCTTATCCAATGGCTCAGTTTGTGGAAATTCTAGAATGGCTAAAATCGCTTACAGCACCTTTAATTTAATTAATTTTCTTATGTTGGTCCAACTTAATTTATTTTATTAATCATTAGTATATGCCAGGTGAACAAGTGTTAGGACTGTGAAATTGTTGCACTGTCAATTTGATAGCAATCGCTTATGGAGATAAGAAGAACTTGAATCACTTATCACTTGAAAATTAAAGTCCATCTTCAACCTAAGCACAAGCCCAATCTTTACCCAAACGGTAACCCCAAAAACTCATGCCTAACACACTCTCTTTTTAAATACCAATATAAAAGAACATTCAACATTAACAATTTTCCTCCTGTTCTAATCTTGCTCAAAAAAGCCTAAACTAACACTTAATTTCAACACTTGTTCTCCCATGCAAAGCATGCTGTGAAATGGAAATCCCCTGCCCAGTTTTATCAATGCTACAAAAAGTATTCATGTAGTCCCAACTCAAACGGATTAAGTAAACTTCAGTTTCACACATTTAAATGGATAGAACGCAATAAAATCAAGTTGTGACAAAATGTTCAAGATGTTGTGTTGTTTTAGTTCATTTTAATTAAGTAAACTGAACAAGCAGCAAAAATCCTTTTGTGTGTGTGTGGTACTACCATTGTACATGTTAAAAAAACAACGGTAGTACTATGGTACCATGTCCAAAATGGTAGTATCATGGTACTTTTTTGTACTTTTTTGTACGTGTATTTATTTGTGATGCTTGCCAAGTTATTTGAATAAACCTCTAGGTGTCCCCTATAGGTGTTAAATTTCAACATTTAATTCATCTTGTATTTTTGTGCTGCAAGAATGATATTTCAAATCATGTAGCTTGTTGAGGAGGCCCTGAATTTTACAAGCAATTTTCACCTGATGGACCAAAAATGAACAAAAAATCTCAAAGACTTACACTGAAGGAAATACCCGAGTCATACACTATCTAGGGACCAGAACATCGAGACTTGGGGATGGGCTGTTTTGACTTGGGCCAATAATCAATATAGCAACTCTCTAGTGAATACCGTAGAAACCGCATAGCAACATGATAAAAAAACACTTAGAACATCTACGACATATGACATGCGACCTTCTGAAAATGATTATTTATTTTTTTTTATGTAAAGATGTAGTTATTCTTCCTTATTCTCTTCCTTATTTTCTAATTTCCTTATTCTTTCCCTTTTCTATTGTTTCCCTCTCCCTCTCTTCTCTAGCCTGAAGCTTAGCACACTACCTGCAAGGAGTGTGGCCACACTAAAGTGCCAACTAGTTTCCCTGACAACACTCTCCTGCTGGACATGCATGGCAACCACTTCCACTATCTCACTAGCAACAGTTTTCTGGGGGTCCCAGCGGTGGTTTCCCTTCACCTGGACAGCTGTAAGATCCATGAGATCGAGGGTGGAGCTTTCCAGGGCATGAAGGGGCTAATGTACCTCTACCTTTCTGACAACCAGCTTTCCTCCCTGAACACAAAAGCCTTCTCAGGTGCCCAGGAGATAATGTACCTTCACCTAGAAGACAATAAACTCTCCCAGTGTCCTTCTGCAGCTATGCTGGACCACATCCCCAATCTCCTTGAGCTGAATCTGGAGAGAAACTTTATAGCTAAACTAGAACCTGCAGGGCTTCTTTTCCCTATCCCTCAGCTGACAGGCCTCTATCTCACCAGTAACACCATTGAAACCATAGCGTCAAAAGCTCTGCATCCTGCCCAAAAGCTGGACATCATTTATATTGGAGCCAATAAATGAACAGAAGTGACGAGTTATACAATAGGCCACACCTATTTATTGACTAAGGTCCGCCTATCAGGCAATCCAATTCGCTGGATTGGGCCAAGAGCATTTCGGGTGGTGGCTGGGAGTCTAAAGCATCTGTATATACACTACCAGTCAAAAGTTTTGAAACACTTACTCATTCTTTATTATAATTTTTTTTCCCACATTTAGAATAATAGTAATCAGAACTATGGAATAACATAAATGGAACTATGGGAATTATGTTGTGACTAAATAAAATCCAAAATAAATCAAAACTGTGTTATATTTTAGCATCTTCAAAGTAGTCATCCTTTGCCTAGAATTTGCAGACATGTACTCTTGACATTTTCTCAACCAACTTCTTGAGGTATCACCCTGGGATGCTTTTTAAACAGTATTGAAGGAGTTCCCATCTATATGCTGGGCACTTATTGGCTGCTTTTCTTTATTATTTGGTCCAAGTCATCAATTTCAAAAACTTTTTTTTTTTTTTTTATTACATTTTAGTTTTATAATGAAATAAATGAATATGGTGGCACAATTAAATTGTTGTCTACAAAACTAATTTCAAACATTTAAGCATACGCCTTCAGATCAAAAGATTTTTAAGATCATGAGAAACATTTCAGTCAAGTGTTTCAAAACTTTTGACCGGTAGTGTAGATAGAATGGGTCTTCAAAAGGTAGAGAAGATGTTATTCTGTTTTACATGACAAAATATCTCGCAATGTCCCAACTCTCTCTCTTTCAGATTCATTCAAATGTAAATGTAGCATTCATTCATTCAGATGGTTGGAAAACACAAGTCTTACAGTTAAAGATGTGTGTGGTTACCCATATGAGCTGCAAGGTCAGACCGTGATGGAGGCAGGTAACTTCAAAAACTGCTCTGGAGAAAATGCTGATTCATTTAAATAGTCCTTCATCCCAATAAATGCCCCTAAACCCAACAAACTCAAACCCACACAGAGCACAGCTAAAGACAGGCCTGCACAAACCAAACCTCGTCCTAAACCAGCAAAGGCCAAATGGACAATGGGACAGATGGAACACAAACCTTGTGATGGACTCAAATCAGTGCGAGCCCTGAAAACAACCAGATCAAACAAAAAAACCAAGAAAAAGAAGGCCAAGAATTGAGACAAGAGCCATGGAGCTTTCAAAGTGTATAATCTGCTAAATGTGTCAGGTGCACAAATTGAAATTTTACAGTAAGTCTTTTATTTATTTATTTATTTATTTATTACAATGATGGTTAAGACCTTTTCTTGTACTGTAAGATAAAATAGGCCTGTACTGCTGTTTTGCCAAACTTATAATTGTAATATGCAGAACTTGAGTGAAAATATTTTGTTCAGATTTTGGTATTGCAAACAGTTCAGTATACCACATTAAAGGAATAAATCACCCAAAAATTAAAATTCTCTCATCATTTACTCATCCTCATAACATCCCAGATGTCTATGACTTTATTTCTTCTGCAGAACACAATCTAAGATTTTTTAAAGAATATCTCAGCTCTGTAGATCCATACAATGCAAGTGAATGGTGACCAAAACTTTGAAGCTCCAAAAAGCACATACATGCATCATAAAAATAATCTGTGTGACTCCAGTGGTTTAATCCTAGTCTTTTGAAGCGATCCAATCAGTTTTGGGTGAGAATAGACCAAAATGTAATTTTTTTTTTACTGTATACCTTGCCATTGTAGTCACAATCATGATTTCAGGCTCGGTTACACTTCCTAGTGTTGAGGCAGAAATCATCAAGAAAACTTTATATAATATATATTTTTAGAGCTTTATATACCGTACTATTTCAACGAATAGTCAACTGGTTCCATGGTGTAATGGTTAGCACTCTGGACTCTGAATCCAGCGATCCGAGTTCAAATCTCGGTGGAACCTGCTTTTTTTTCTTCTTTCGAAGGCAAATTAGCTCAATTGAATTTTCTATCAATATGTTGCGGAAAAACTGTCAACAGCTTGCCGACTTTTTCAAAATAAACAACTAAAACGTAGAATGGCAGCCAACACTTCAGCCTGCTTTATTACATGGATGACGCTGTGTGCTGTAATCTCGATCATTCTCGCGAGATCAGATCATCAGCAGTCATGGCGGCCGCGATGGATGTGGACACCCCAGGTGGAGCCAACAGTGGAGCCAGTAAGAAGCGTTTTGAAGTGAAAAAGGTAATCGGTTGTAAAATGAGTATAAATAAATTATAATTATACATCGCGCAGTCTCTTTAAAATGTAGACTCTTTAGAATGGTTTGTTATAATCCCCAGTTAGCATTAGCTGTGCTGCTCCTTCACATCGTTTTTTGGTTAAATCACCTGCCCATTAACTTTTTTTTATTTTTTAATATTATTATTACATACTGCTTTTAATATGCCCCAGTAATATCTGTAATCGTAGATCAGGGAGATAATATAACCTAGTTGTTTTCGTTGCTTCTGGTAAATTCTGCAGCGTAATCCGAGAGATTAAAGCAGGCCATTAGAGAAAGGAAGTCTAGATATCTTCAAACCTGCCTAACTAGACAGCATTTTGGTACATTCAGCTAACTTGTATAAAATAACAGGAAATGTCCACACTTCACACATTCTTTGCCACAAACTAGATTTAAGCAGTGCCTAAAATGGTAATCACCAAATAACCTGAGATAAACAATACGGCAATAACTGAAAAATGTATGTATTGTGATAGAAAAAAGAATTAGGATGTAAATGGCATTTAAATTACACATTTTTCAAATCTGAGGTGAACTAAAAAAAAATGGTTGCAGTTCATGAACCCTGGTCTAATTAGAAGATTGCTGTCCAAATGTCAGAATCAATTAAAGTCATAAAGAAAATAGTTTTTAATCTATTGTAAATTATTTGCAAATAGTATTCTTATTAAAAATAGGCCTATATGACACTGTCCTTGTCACAACCTAAAAACACATTGGAGTCCAAGCCACAGGTCTTACCATGTTTTATTTACAGTTGAAGTCAGAAGTTTACATACACTTAGATTGAAGTCATTAAAACTCATTTTTTAAACACTCCACAGATTTAATATTAGCAAACTAGATTTTTTTCTGAACGTTTCAATATTTTTGAACTGCTCAAAATGCGATCTAGGTAGTTCACAAAGTTTTGTGAAACAACTCGGTCATTTTGCAATTTAATTGACATGGGATGAGACCGTTAAAATGTATGTAGCACCTTGTTGTTTTGGTGACTTTTGAGTGCCACAGTAGTACTTTTTTATGAAGTCATTAAATTGTCTCCCTTAATAACATTATACATTCTGTAACACCCAGAACCCCATTAAATACATATAGAGTGCTAATCTGTGATAGTTTTAGTTCTGAAAAACAAGGTGATGTTGATAGGGATATCTGGTGTTTGAATTAAGCCTAGAGCTCTCTTTGTCTTGCAGTGGAATGCCGTGGCGCTGTGGGCTTGGGACATTGTTGTAGACAACTGTGCTATTTGCAGAAATCACATTATGGACCTCTGTAAGTATCGACTCTCATTTAGTCTTCATTATCTTTTAACGTGGCCTAATCTTTTTGCACATTTTGTTCACAATTTTCACAGTTCTCTGTTTTGTAACACATTATCTGAATTGAATCTACCCTGAATGTTTTCAGATGTTATTTTATCATTATTTGGTATGAGCTCTCATTGTCATTTAAATATTGGTTTGTCCATCTGAACGTTGAACTCCTTTATTTCCTTCAGGTATAGAGTGTCAGGCCAATCAGGCTTCAGCTACATCAGAAGAGTGCACAGTGGCCTGGGGAGTCTGCAATGTGAGTATGACCACACACAATCTGAGCTCCGGGTCTGTAGAATGGTGTTTGTAACTGTGTGTTTGGTTCTGCAGCATGCTTTTCATTTCCACTGCATCTCTCGCTGGTTGAAGACCAGACAGGTGTGTCCCCTGGACAACAGAGAGTGGGAGTTTCAGAAGTAAGTGGCTTGTGCTGCTGATTGTTGAAGTGAAAAGTTAGACCAAGAGACTGTAGGCCTGTTTAGGTTAAGAAAATATATTATTAAAGAATCCCAGTTTAGTTTTAACCATTTAGTCTAGGTCTCTTGGACTCCATTTCTGACTCATGTTATTTCAAATGGTACATTTGAATTAATGCTACATTGTTCTCACCCGTTTAATTGTTTAATTATGTGGAATAATCTTTGAAATAAGTATTTTGCATTTTTAATCCAAGTTAAATGTGTTGACTCGTTAATTGAGGGTTAAAAAAAATGCTTAAATTATTTGTTATTTGTTTAATTGGTTGGTTCTGATATTTGTTGCTTGTTTATACTCACGCTTCTGTTATTGCTGATCTGTTATTGCTCTGTTTTTCAGGTACGGCCATTAGCGACATCTGGATTGCCCAGTGATTATGCGTTGGATTCAGGATTTTCTTTTCTGAGCTACTTTCTATTAGATGCCACTACCCTTCCCCTTTTGAGACCAATGTGATCACCGTTGAATTGTTAAATGTTAGTTATACATTTTTTTTATTTTATTTCTGTGCTGTGCAGCATACAAAGCTGTAAATTATGAATAAAGTTCCTCTGTGTCCAGCTGGTTTGGTTCATTTTTCAAGATTAACAGTAAGCTCCTATATTACTATAATATGCATGGAATTAGTAACAGAATATTTCAAACTCAAATATTTGCTGTTTACTAGAAATCAAATTTGTTCTTTATAAGAATTAAAAAGGGCGCTGCTTAATCTCAAAGCATGTGCTTAAGTGTTTCATTACACTGTTAAAAAGTTAAAATAAAAGTAGAGAGAATTCAGTAACATTCGTTAACTTGTTAACTACATTAGTTAACATGAACTAACAATGTGTAATACTTTTACAGTATTTATTAATCTTGGTTAATGTTAATTAACATACAGTGCCTTGAAAAAGTACTCTGCCCCCAACCATTATTTCACACAATTGATTTGCATAACCTGAGATTGCGTAATTAAACTGTTTTTTTTTTTAAATTTGTGAATCACTCAACTGCAACAGTGCAGCCCAAAAAAATTAAAATTAAATAACAATAAAAAACAAAAACCGAAATGTCAAGAATTAATAAGTATTCATCCCCTACTTCAATACTTGGTTGAACCACAGTCATCAGTCTTTTTGGGTAAGTCTCGGTCAACTTTGCACAACATGAAGCAATATTAGCCCATTCCTCCTTGCAAAATTGTTAAAGCTGTACCAAGTTAGTTGGGGATTGGCAATGGACAGCAATTTTGAGGTATCTCCAGTCTCCACAGATTTGGGCCTGTATTCACAAAGATTTTTATCTTACCACTAGGAGTTTTTGCTTAAAACCTATTCTCAAAACTGCTAAGAGCAAGTTTTAGGAAGGAAATCTTAAGGTTAGAGTAAGGTGGAGTTGACCTCGTTGCTACTGATGATGTCAAGTTTTATGAGCGTGCACTTTTAAAGCGTCAACCACAGTAATTGTTTGGCAGGGAACCGCTATTTGCCAGCTAAGACAGACAAACGATATATACACCAATCAGCCACACCATTACAACCACCTGCCTAATATTGTGTAGGTCCCCCTCATGCTGCCAAAACAGTGCCAACCTTCTGCATTCTGAGATGCTATTCTTAAATACTCAAACCAGCCCGTCTGGCACCAACAATCATGCCACAGTCAAAATCACTGAGATCACAATTTTTCCCCATTCTGATGGTTGATGTGAACATTAACTGAAGCTCCTGACCAGTATGTGCAAGCTTTTATGCATCGCACTGCTGCCACAGGATTGACTGATTAGATAATCTCATGAATGAGTAGGTGTACAGGTGTTCCTAATAAAGTGCACAGTGAGTGTAAATGTAAAATTAAATATCTAAAAAATTATTATTATGATGATAAATAAAATTGAAGATAATAATAATATAAAACTTAATATGTTAAATAATATACTAACCATTAAATATTTTCATATATTAATATATTCAGGAAAATGACAAATTTAATATGAAAAATGTATTAGTGTCATTATTATTATTCAAAAATAAAAGTGCAAGTAAAAGCAAAAATAAAATAAAAAGCATACTTTAAGAAATAATAAAATTAGTTGTTTAATATTTAAACTTAAATTATTATTATTATCATTATTAACTAACTGTGATGATAATAACACAAACTTAAATATGTTTTATAATATTTTTAACAAATATATTACGTAATCAATATATTCAATAAAACATAGTATTAAATATGAAAAATGTATTAATATCATTGTATTATTATTATAAATTATTCAAGAATAAAATAGTAAGTAAAAGTAAAACAATTAAAATAGAACACTGATCATAAAAAAGCTGTTTTAATTATTTGTGATGAAAATTAACAGTTTTTTGTTAAATATATTATATTTATTGTAATGCTAACATTATTTAAACTTTTCAGGGGATTTTTAAAAATAATTTAGGTCACATGGGTGCAGTTGACAGAACAGGTTAGGAACAAACAAACTAAATTCTCTGAGAACATTGGTAATGTTGTATTTCATGCTGTGAGGGCCTGTATGTAAGGGATCTGGTTATAGCTCAGATCCAGGTGAGATATGGAGGGACAGAGAGACAACGCCAACTCACAAATGTCCTGCAAGGCCATGTGGTTCAAGGACAGATGTGTGAGTTTTGGCAATGCCACACTCTCGTCCACTAGATACGTCGTGGGGTTAAAACTCATGATGAGGTGAGTCAGTTCCAATAACCTGAGGGAAAGTGAGAATTAGAAAGAACAGAAATAGATTTTATATACTTTTGAAACAAAAACTAGATTAGCAGCCTGATCCTCTTTGACTCTCAATATAAAAAGTGTCTGGAATATTCATAGTTATTATTATAATTTTTCTTTTTAATCAAACATCAGTGATTAATGATTAAAACAGTAGGCCTATTTAATACTGTTTTGGGGAGTTTTGAATATGTTATCTGGTCATAGTTTGGTAGGAAAGAACTGGAGTTCATTGTGGTCCAGGTTTAAGTGAGTAAGTGCGAGAAGACCAGGAAAGGCCTCCGTTGCCAAATTATTCAAGGAGTTATGACTCAAATGCAACCACTGGATATTCAGCATTTCCTGAGAGACAGATTTGGGGGATTTGAGGAATATTCAAGAGGAATAAGATTCATATGTCAACATAAATAACATGGCTTAAAGAGAGAGTCATATTACGCTTCCAAAACAACCAACAAAACCAGCTCAAAATTGAATAACTATCAAAAGTGCTGGGGAATCTTCACAGGAAAGTGATGATCTGTACTTGGAATGGCATGTTGGGAAGGTAGACAAGCTGGTTATGAGAGAGGGAGAACAGATTTAAACAGTTCAATGGTGCAAAAGCTCCAGGATGGATCTCTTCAAACCATCAAATGGTTGGGGGAAGATGGTAAAAGAATAGAAATGAGATCCTGCACAAAATTTTAAACAGTCAGATTTGGAAAGATTTAAAAAGACTGTCGCTCTATTCATCTACAATTAAGACAGCCACACAGAATCAGCAAGTGGATGCCTGGGACATACTTGATAGAGGAGGTCAGTGTTATTGTTGGTGAGGTCAAGCTGCACCAAACGGGAACACCCTCCCGAACAGAGCGGATCTTGCATCCCTGCAGGTTTAGTTGGGTCAGGTAGGGGCTGTGCTTAAAATCACCTCTAAGCAGTTGCCCAAGATTATTCCTCTTGAGGTCCAATTTCGATGTGACCTGAGAGACAGAAAGAAAACTGCAAATAAAGATGTATTGTTGATCCTGATTATCATAACAACACTACCAAAGAGATCATATACTGCATGTTTGAAAATTTCTTGTTTGAGTAATTTCCAAAGCATTATCACTTAATTCAGTGTGCTGTAGTTTTTTTGAATGGCAGCATGAGATGCTAGAGTTATCACAGCCTAGAATGCCAAATTCTACCTTTAAGAATACACTTTGATGCCTTTGTTTTGTGTCATACATTTTATTGGTGTATATTGTGGTTTTTTTTATCTTTCTCTCACCTTATTTATGGTAGGTGGAATGTGCGTGAGATTCTTCCCTACGCATGTCACAGTGAGCTTTGTGTCATCACAGACGCAGGCACACGGGCGCTTCGCAGTCTGACCTGCAGGCACAGAGGTAATTACGAACAGCAATACTATCAGCCTCATGGCTGTGACCTCCTCTAACTAAAAAGCTGCAATGAAAAATTATTATTATTTGCCACTGAACATAACAGAAAGGGCTATATAATGGCCAATAGTGAGTCAAATATCGCCTAGGGTCTGCCCATTTCTTTATATGTTTATGAAAATTCCTTGAAATCATAAATGAACAATAACAGTTAATATTACAACTATATTGACTAGTAAACATGGTTAATATTCTGTAAACAAAATTAACGAATGAGCAATAAAGAATTATTTTAGAAATTTTTTATTCTTGAAACACAACAGTTTGCAGAGATTTTACTTAGAACAGTGTAACAGGAAAGGATAGGTAAGAAGGAGGAGTGAGCAGTCAACAAAACTTTTAATGACATAAATCAACTTAAACACACAGACACACACAGCGGCCACATGTGTCTCTCTCTCTCTCTAACCGGCGCCTCTGGCTCATCTTTATCCCCCTCCCGGGTGATTAGAACAATTCAGGGTCGGGTGTGCGTCCTCACGGCCCGGCCACGCCGTCCTCCTCGTCACACTCCTCCACAGCCTGACCCAGGCTGGGGAAACCTCCAGCATGACGTACTCCCTTGTTCCTTACTCCCTTGTTCCGTGTTGCCCTTCCGGCTGTCCTTCTGCCGGTAGGTCTTCCCCGCCTCTCTAGAGCCCTGGGAGAAAGGAAGGGAGGGAGAGGGGAGAGGGAAAGAGTAAGGAGGAGAGATAGAGAGAGAGAGAAAAACTTGCTGGCCGGACCCAGACACGCCATTGCCTGGTCCTCAGCCACTCCTCCACCCTCTGGCGGATGACAGCCGCTCCTCCGCTGGTGGATGGCAGTGAGTCCTTCAAACCCTGGTGGACGGAATGGCTCCTCCCCTTCCTGGCGGACAGCAGCATTTCCTCCGACTCCCTGCAGTGACTCCTCCGTCCCCTGGCGGACAGCCGCGGCTCCTCCCCTGGCGGACGGCAGTGGCGAGGACTCCACGACAGCACATCTCTCCTCCTTCCTGGGTTTCGGCACCAATGTAATGGGTAAGGATGGGCAAGGAGGAGGTGGGAACCGGCAGAGTAGTCAACAAAACTTTTAATGACATAAATCAACTTAAACACACAGACAAACACACACAGCGACCACGTGTGTCTCTTTCTCTCTCGAACTGGCACCTCCAGCTTGTCTATATCCCCCTCCCAGCTGATAAGAACAATTCAGGGCCAGGCATGCATCCTCACAGCTAGGCCACGCCCTCTTCCTCGTCACAAACAGATTTGTTAAATTCTTGCTTTTTGACCTCTGATCCCATTCAGTGCCATACAAATTAACACTGGAGACTTTTTGTACATGAATGGGGAAAGGCAGAGAACTTAATAATTATTTACATTTTTATAAATAACCATGCTTCTCCAGGGAGTTCATTGCTACTGAATGAAAAACATTCAGAAAAGAACAACAAAGTCTTATTTTAAAATGGAAAATGATGAGAGATGAGAAATTAAACAGACTCCAAAATTCGAAGTGTTAAGTGTTTTACATAAGGGTGCATTAGAGGAAATTGTTAAAACCATTATTTTGTGATTAGGCAACTATGACCTTTTACATTTGTCATTACGTATTTACATAGAAACAGATGTAGAAACACATAAAATATAACTTACCTCTGACACAACAATTCTTTTATTGGTTTCCTCAAATCCTCATGAGTTAAGCAATCCAAAACACAAACATTTGAGGTGCACCAAGATATACTGTCCTTTATACCTCTAGACACTTCGGTATTTGAGCTTTTCAGATAGCAAATTCTAAAAGACAAGGAGAGACTATGACAGTCAGCACCTATGCAGAGCTCTCAGTTTTTCCATCCTCCCCTCTCCAAAGCTTAATTCTAAAAGCTAAAACAGAGGAACTGTAGGAATTTAGGACAAACCTTCAGACGAAGGTCCATCAGGACTGTATGGAGCTGTGAGTGTCAAAGACTGTGCATCTGCCTGTAACAGTGTAACTAGGAACAGTGTACACAAATGAGTACTTTTAAACACTTTTAAGTCTAAGACAAATTCAAGATTTATTAATTGCAATTTTTATTTAAATTTACATAAAAAGGTGAATGGGGACTGGGGCTGTCAAGCTTCAAAATTATAATATATTTATATACACCGGTGGCCAAAAGTTTGGAATAATGTACAGATTTTGCTCTTATGGAAAGAAATTGGTACTTTTATTCACCAAAGTGGCATTTAACTGATCACAATGTATAGCCAGGACATTAATAACGTGAAAAATTACTATTACAATTTGAAACAAATGTTCAGAACTTCTTAAACTACTCTCATTCTCATTCAAAACATCCTCCACGTGCAGCAATGACAGCTTTGCAGATCCTTGGCATTCTAGCTGTCAGTTTGTCCAGATGCTCAGGTGACATTTCACCCCACACTTCCTGTAGCACTTGCCATAGATGTGGCTGTCTTGTTGGGCACTTCTCACACACCTTACAGTCTAGCTGATCCTTCTTGAATTGCATAAGGCGCACCCTTGCATCTCTAGATGCAGTTTTGATGTTTTTTAGAATCCTAGCCCACACTCCCTCCTCCAATTCCAAGTTTAAATCTTTCTCCCATAATCTCTTGAGAGTGGTTGAGGCTCCGTCCCCCAGACTCTGAATTAACAAGGAGTAATACACTGATGCCCCATGACCTTTTTCAAAAGCAGTAATCACCACTCTCATAGTATCTTCTGCTTTAGGGGGGTGTATGCTATTCCCAAAAATAGTAC
Organism: Myxocyprinus asiaticus; assembly: GCF_019703515.2. NCBI lineage: Eukaryota > Metazoa > Chordata > Actinopteri > Cypriniformes > Catostomidae > Myxocyprinus > Myxocyprinus asiaticus. The sequence continues at coordinate 8,335,786 of NC_059357.1, read as the reverse complement.
AGAGCTAGCGGCGCAGCTGTAGATACCTAAAAAACTGAGATCTGGGGATCCCAAAATGTTGAACCAAATTTTCAAAGGATCTCATCACACTACTCTCATATAGGTCACATTGAATAGTGTATTAACCCCCCTCACAATCCACTCTGACCAGCAGAAAGGGGACTTATTAATGCATAGTTTAGTTTATTAACTATATTAATAATATAGTTATAGAGGTTTAGCCATAAGCTTGAGGCAATATTTAGATAACTATCCGAATTAAACACTCTGGACACTTTTGTTCATAACAAGCGCAAATGCAAAATAACGGGGTGTGATTTAACTTCTCCGGTTAGTTTGATAGAAAGGCTTTGCAGTGGCGAAATAAGGGCAAGAAATTCCTTTTCAATACAGAACCAGGGAGGGGCTCTTTCGGGTGGAAGCAACCAATGTGCAAATGTCTGAGACCGAACGCATAATAATGAAACAAAATCTTGGGTAGGCCTAGCCCACCTTTGTCAATCGGCCTATGCAGCTTACTAAAATGTAAACTGGGATGCTTACCATTCCAAATGAAAGACTTCGCTATGCTCTCAAATTGCTTGAAATAAGAGAGGGGGACATCTATAAGTAGTGACTGTAGCAGGTAGTTGAATTTTTGAATACAGTTAATTTGAATAACATTAACCTTCCCGATCATTGATAAATGTAATGAAGCCCACTTGCCCACATCGTTTGAAGACCTTTTTATTAAAGGGTCAAAATTAACTCTAACTTAATCAGACAAATTTGCTGGGAATAAAATACCCAAATATTTAATGCCCTGTTTAGGCCACTGGAAGGTGCCTGGCTGAAAAGCTGTTACTGGGCAGTATGCTGTCAGAGCCAAAGCTTCGGATTTAGACCAATTGACTTTGTATCCTGAGAACTTGGAAAAGGAATTAATAATTCTGTGGAGGCAAAGCAAAGATCAAGTGGGGTCAGAGACGAATAATACAATATCATATGCGTAAAGCAAAAGCTTATGTGCCACACCTCCTGCCACCACCCCCGGAAAATCATCCTCCTTTCTTATCGTGGCTGCTAATGGTTCCAGGGCAAGACAGAACAATAATGGGGAATCCTCCCAATATTATATCATGAGGGATGCCAGCGGTTTGCAACATCCCTTCAAGATCTATAAAAAAGCCTTGATCATCAGCATTAGGTGCGTAAATATTAGCCAAAATCAACCTGAATTTCTGCTAAAACAATAATGACTCTTCCTAATTTATCTTTACTTTGTTTGAGACATTTGAATTGTAGATGTTTACTTATCAATGTAATGACTCCCCGGCTCTTACTTGAGCCCACACTAAAAAAACTTGTCCACCCCATATCTTCCCAAATTTTTCAGCTTCCTGCGGGGAAAGATGAGTTTCTTGAAGAAACACAATATCATATTTCTTATGTTTAAGAAAAGAAATAACCTTCCTTCTTTTTATGGGGTGCACCAACCCATTCACATTTCACGTGGGGAGAGATAATCCACTCATATTAACATCTGACATTTTGATATAATAGAAAAAAATAAAGTGTGTCAAAAACAAGACTATAAAGACCACATTCCAACATTAGTGCAACAATTTACATGTATAATCAGCAAATACAAATAGAATGTATTATATTATAATATAATTTATTCTATTACCCCCTACCTCTATTAAATTAACCTCAATGGCTACCACTCTTGGCAAACTGGGACAGTGTCAAGGTCGCATCTAAGAAAAATCTGATTCACTATGTTATCCTAGATCAAAATATATCGCAATCACAAACTACCCATTTTTATAACATTTATAACATGAACATTTGTTCATTTTACTTAACACAGTTTTTCCCACCAGTGTTATAATGGAAGTGAATGGGGTCAATCTGTAAATGTTAAAATACACACAGTTTCAAAACTCAAAAGTATCGCCACAAGACGTAAACAAAATGCGTGTTAAGTAACATGATTGTAGTGTGATATAATTGCTTACTAACCATTTCTGTTTAAAATTACAACAATTAAACAACTTTACAGCTCAAATAATACAGAAGTTTTAACAGAAGAATTAATGTAAGTACTTTTATAAAATTATAGGCTTCCCATTTCTGCCTTTAATTCCTTAAAATTGTCCCCATTCACTTCCATTGCAAGTGCCTCAATATAACCTCGATTTTTTAAAGAAAAGAAAGGACAAGTTGAAAATATGTTTGTGGTAATCAACAAAATTGAGCTTAACTTCTTTTGAACCTGGAGATTTCGCTTTACCTGTATTCAGGCTATATAAATAGGCTACATGAATTTGTTACTATACACATTTTATTATAGGCCAGGCTTAAAATAGAAAATGTAAATGAGGAGGACGTTTTGTTGTGAACAGATCAGCTTAAAAGCACCATAAAGTACCTAGTATGATAGTATGAATGTTATATTGTCAGTAGTGCAATGAATAGCAGTGCAAAAGAGTCAATTGTGTCCTGTAAAATGATGATGCACAGTTTATGATCAAGGCAAAAGTACTGGGTCAACAAATCCTTGACAAACCTTTACGAATAACCAGCTATCACATCCTCTGGTACAAAGATACAAAGTAAAAAAGTCAAGCATGACTGGAATGAGACTTGTATTTATTAATAATGCATTCATAAATATTTTCACACAGAATTTGTTTTGAGCAGAGATTTATTGATTTATTTGGGGAGGGTTTTTTTTTCGTTGCTCACAGATTATTTTTATAGAATGTGTATGCATGTTTGAGAACAGAGAATGCACAAGATGTGCATTTAGAGTTCAGGGCAACTTTGTGTTGACAGCAGCAGGTAAACTTTTTTTTTATGGCCCTCCAGGTTCTTCTCAGAAAGGTCTTTATTCCGTTCTTCTCTGTTTTTGGAGGAATATTGGTTTTATTTATTTGGGGAGTTTTTTTTTTTTTTTTGCACACAGATTTTTTTTTTTCTCTCAAAGAGAATGTGTGTATGCATGTTTGAGAACAGAGAATGCACAAGAAGTGCATTTAGAGTTCGGGGGCAACTTTGGATCGACAGCAGCAGGTAAACGTTCTTTTTATGGCCCTCCAGGTTCTTCTCAGAAAGGTCTTTATTCCTTTCTTCTTCTTTGTTTTTGGAGGAATATTGGAGTTTTCCGCTGTTTCTTCGGGCTCATCTTCTGGAGTCCGATTCTCATAGCTCTCTTTTTTTGACTCTGCCTTGAGGATCTCCAAGGACAGAAAGTCTGAAAAATCCCGCAAGAATGTGTTGGACTGTGCACTTATCTCACTCTCCATAGTCTTGCAGTCACCGTAGAGCAACTGGAGCTTTGAAAAAACGGACAGTGCCACGACAGACATTTCTTCAGAATCATGGTGGGAACTGACTTCTTCCCACCTGTCGGTGACTCTCACCTGGACGTTTTCAGGGAGCTGTTTTAGCAGATCCTCTATGAAAGAATGATCTTCCAGGTCAGCTGTGAAATCCATCTGCAGGATATGGCAGAGGGTGATGCTGATTATATCTTTCATTGTGTCTTTATGCACCACAGCAATACCTTCAGGTGAGGCGCAGGATATGGGGCTGGAAGACTCCATGTGTCTCCGCATATCTGTTATTATATCCTGCATGAGGTCTTGGTCCTCTGGTGAGATTCCCCGCTTGACCTCAAGATTCCCACTGGCAATTTTACTCTGGATCCCCAGAAGTAATTCGCTAATGACTCTTTTGGCTTGTTGTGGTATTAGCTCCCAAGAATCCACACTTGAGCATTGGCTCACACTTGCACGGTCTGTGGGCAAAATACCCTCACTGCACAAAGCAGAGACAACTTTACTCAAGGCCTCTTCTACAAGGTCATTTGCAACGGGGGTCACTCGGGGAGTGGTAATATATATTTCTTTCACCTCATCTGTTGGTGTTGAGACCTCTCTATACTTGGGCCAAGCCTCAATGATGGACAGCCAGTCTGACATATCAGAATTGCTTTGGATATCAGGACTTGGACATTCTCTCACAAGTTTGAGTGTCTCTGCGACAATCTTCATCACTTCCGTTTCAATTTCAGACATTGTAGCTGCTATCTGAAAAATATAAAATATTTCTAATGGTTAATAACAGAACAGAGAGAGATAATACTATTGTTGTCACTTTTCTTTGTAACTATTACACTTTTAGCCTACACATTTCAATTTCATAATACATTCGCATCAGATTGAATCGAGTAATCTTTAACTAAATAATAATAAAAAAAGTACATTTAAAAAGTTTTATTCATTTCATTTTGTTTGAGATTAGGCTACAAAATTCAGTTTAAAGGAAATGTAATGAATGGATACGTCCATAATCGCTATTGGGACTATTTATAATATTAGGTTAATCAAATTTTTGATTTACCAAAACTGTGTTACAAATGTATCCATAAGAAACATGGTAACAAATGCTCCTTATAGATTTTTATTAGCTTTTATTCAGTCAGAAATATTAAATAAGTAAGCATGACAAAGACATGAATTGATAAAGCCAAATAGACAGACATACATTATACATATTGATTAGATAGATAGACACAGACAGACAGACAGACAGTTAGATGATAGATAGATAGACAGACAGACAGTTAGATGATAGATAGACAGACAGACAGACAGACAGACAATTAGATGATAGATAGAGAGATAGATAGACAGACAGACAGACAGACAGACAGACAGACAGTTAGATGATAGACAGACAGACAGACAGACAGACAGTTAGATGATAGACAGACAGACAGACAGACAGACAGACAGTTAGATGATAGATAGATAGATACATAGATAGATAGATAGATAGATAGAGAGAGAGAGAGATAGATAGATAGATAGATAGATAGTTGTAGGAACTATGTATGTAGATTTTAGACATTTATTTTATTGTTAGACATAAAAAGACATGTGAAAAAATTGACATGCTCATTCTGGTCAATATTTGTGCAGTATAGCAAAATAATGTTACAACTGTACTCAGTCTGTTCTAATAAATAGTTATAAAATAAGAATAATCTAAAAGATAATGAAAAATGATGATGGATATGTTTCGTTAGTCTTCAGTAGCCTAATGCAAACGGGACCATTTAAAATATTAGGCTACTTAAAGCTTTACCGAAATTACTGTCTAATGAACGGACTTGGCAAAGCAGTTTGATTGTAAATTTCGTGCATTATTTTACTACAGGTTCAAATTAAATATAAATATGGCCTTTTCCCATTATTCCATATAATCTGATTATATTACCGTATATATTGTGAAAAGTAGCTGCGGTAAAAAGATATAAATGTACTCACCTTTGCGAAAAGCATGCGATCAGTAAACTGCAAATAAGAGTTCTGGAACTCGCTGTGGCTTGTAGGCGGGCGATGGAACTTCGTGTTTATGACGTAACAATTCCAATAGGCTGGCGGTATGACAACAGAACAAACTCTCATCGCATTGTGACGCAATGATTGCTGAAAGACAAATAGTTTTCTTGAAGGGCCGGTGTGTTATCTCAACAAAGTTTTGGCGTAAAATTCAAATGAATGAATCCAACTCAGGCTTAAGTCCAATTTCTTTGATTTCTCATTAAACAGAGTTGTTATGTTATTATTATTTGTTGTTTCTACTACTAATTTTACTAATTCTACTACTACAAACTAATAATGAAGTTTAAAATATTGCTTTAATTTTAACTAAGAAATTATTATTTTAATATTTGATAATTTAAGCCTTAAATGCATGGTAATTTTCCCAAACACTCTTAAATATTCGGGTCTTTAGAGACCGGGCACTTTTCAAGTTTTGAAACACTTACTCATTCTTTATTATAATTTGTATTATTATTATTATTATTATTATTATTATTATTATTATTATTATTATTATTTTCACAGTTTAAAATAATAGTAAAGTCATCAAAACTATGGAATAACATAAATGGAACTATGGGAATTATGTTGTGACTAAACAAAATCCAAAATAAATCAAAACTGTGTTATATTTTAGCATCTTCAAAGCAGTCATCCTTTGCCTAGAATTTGCAGACATGTACTCTTGACATTTTCTCAACCAACTTCTTGAGGTATCACCCTGGGATGATTTTTAAACAGTATTGAAGGAGTTCCCATCTATGTTGAGCACTTGTTGACTGCTTTTCTTTATTATTTGGTCAAAGTCATCAATTTCAGAATTTTCAGAATTTTGAACAACACAAACAAACCACAAAGACAATATTTATATAGATTTCCCAAGCTCAAGTGTTTGGAAAAAGAACAAGTTGGATCAAATGGTCCAATTGTAGTTTTAGAAATGACAATAAATAAATAAACAACAAACACCTTTACACATTTCTCTTACTTATTAACATTGCCATATAAAATATGACTTAATTTTGACATTTAATAGTGAACACACAACAAAGTCACAGAATCCCAGCCAGCATGTATATCTGGGCCCCATGTGGGTTATATCCAGGCTGCATGGGCTCCGAGTGGGCATGGGCTGAAACTGGGCATATTATGCGGGTGTCATATTGGTTAAGTAATGTGGGTACCACATAGGCTTGCCCATGTTGTTGTACTGTATGGGAAATGTTAGCGCACCACCATCATGATTAAAGTTCAACTTTAATTATTATGAAAAGATATTTAAGTTTCAGCATCGAACGAAGTATGTAATAATTACAATATTCAGATTTTCGTAACAGTTTGCAGTTTATAAGGACAATATATGTTTTGATTAGATTTGTGTTACTGAATACAGCATTTACTGAAGTAGGTATTAGGCTAAATTAGAAAAGTCTACAGATATCATGCATTGTTTTTCTTTCATATCTTTAATTTCTTTCATATCTTTTATCATTAACAACAACGACTAAATTAAACCTGCAGAAGTATCTGTGATTAATACAATTTTCATAACTTTAGGTGTGATTATTCTGCTTCACTCTTTATTTCTGGCTCATTTTGTAAACAGGCTATGACTATAGGACTAATAGCTTAGTACCACATGCGAACATGAAACAGACTCTATTGTCTGTTCTTTGTGTTGCACTGGAAAATATACACAACCTCTTTCAATCATTTCATTTAAAAAGGTCTTCATTAGTATATATATATATATATATATATACACTATATGGCCAAACGTTTGTGGACACCCCCTTCTTATTAAAGAGTTTGATTACTCCATTAAATCCAGTAAAGAAAAATCTTAATGTTTCTTTATGCAATGGCTTGGGCTTTGTGTGCTTCCAAATTTGTGGCAACTGTTTGAGGATAGCCCTTTTCTGTTCCAGCTGCATAAAGAAATGGTTTACTGTGTCTGGCATGGAAGAAATTGACTGGCCTGCACAAAGCCCAGACCTGAACCCCACTGATCACTTTTGGTGTAAACTGGAACAGCAAATGTAAGTCAGGCCCCATCGACCAACATCAGTTCCTGACCTCACTGATAGCCTTGTGTCTGAATGAGTGCAAATCCCTGCAGCCATGTTACTACATACAGTATAGTGGCAAGCCTTCCCAAAAGAGTGGAAGCTGTTATTACAGCAAAGGGGGAAATTTATGCCTAAGGTTTTGAAATCAAATGTTCATCAAGCACATATGGTGTCCACAAACTTTTGGCCATATAGTGTATATATAATATGTATATACAGTTGAAGTCAGAAGTTTACATACACCTTAGCCAAATACATTTAAACTCAATTTTTCAAAATTCCTGACATTTAATCACAGAAAACATTGCCTGTCTTAGGTCAGTTAGGATCACTACTTTATTTTAAGAATGTGAAATGTCAGAATAATAGTAGAGAGAATGATTTATTTCAGCTTTTATTTCTTTCATCACATTCCCAGTGAGTCAGAAGTTTACATACGCTTTGTTAGTGTTTGGTAGCATTGCCTTTAAATTGTTTAACTTGAGTCAAACATTTTTGATAGCCTTCCACAAGCTTCTCACAATAAGTTGCTGGAATTTTGGCCCATTCCTCCAGACAGAACTGGTGTAACTGAGTCAGGTTTGTAGGCCTCCTTGCTCGCACATGCTTTTTCAGTTCTGCCCACAAATTTTCTGTCGGATTGAGGTCAGGGCTTAGTGATGGCCACACCAATACCTTGACTTTGCTGTCCTTAAGCCATTTTGCCACAACTCTAAAGGTATGCTTGGTGTCTTTGTCCATTTGGAAGACCCATTTGTGACCAAGCTTTATCTTCCTGGCTGATGTCTTGAGATGTTGCTTCAATATATACACATAATTGTCTTTCTTCATGATGCTGTCTTGATTCACTGTTGTTTTGCCTTGTGTTTTGCCCCTGTCATCTGTTTCCCCTGGACTACACTTCCCATAATTCCCTGCCCTCATCACTGCCAGCTGTTCCCTACTTCTCTCACCTGTGTTTCATTCACTCATTAACCCCTGTGTGTATATAATGCCCTGATTTCTACCCAGTTGTTGTCAGTTGTTATGTGTTTCTCTCCCATTCTTTTGCTCTTTTTTGAGTTCCCATCATGGATGTTTTGTTTGTTTATTCCCCAGTTCTTTGTTCTACCGTTTTCCAGAGTTTTCTATGTTTATTATTGTGCCACTCTTTGTTTCTTTATTAAACATTTTAAGCCACATCAAGATCCTGCTCTTGTGATTCCCTTCGAAATGTTACAGAACAACTGACTGCACAAATGGATATAGCGGCTATGTACATTCAATTGAGCCGGGAAGACTTACCCATTATGGAGTATTCCCGCCATTTCTGCACCATTGCCTGCCTTTGGGGACTCCCATCTCAAGGCAATATACCTGGATTGGTTTAACAGCTCACCGATGGAAGGAACTGCCTTAGATGGGAGACCACAAATGGAGGGAGTATATGAGGGTAACCTACGAAACTCTCGCTTCTGAGGATCCTCCTCTCTCTGTCCCCATCCCGGCATCCGAGCCTCCCACACCTGAGTCTGCTCCACGCCATGTCACAGCCACGCCGAGTACCTTCAAACTCAGTGCCTCTTTGCTTGACATCATGGGAAAATCAAAAGAAATCAGCCAAGACCTCAGAAAAAAAATTGTGGAGCTCCACAAGTCTGGTTCATCCTTTGGAGCAATTTCCAAATGCCTGATGGTACCACATTCATCTGTACAAACAATAGTATGCAAGTATAAACACCATGGGACCATGCAGCTATCATACCACTCATGAAGGAGACACATCTCCTAGAGATGAACGTACTGTGGTGCGAAAAGTGCAAATCAATCCCAGAACAACAGCAAAGGACCTTGTGAAGATGCTGGAGGAAACAGGTAGACAAGTATCTATATCCACAATAAAAGAAAGTCCTATATTGACATAACCTGAAAGGCTGCTCAGCAAGGAAGAAGCCACTGCTCCAAAATCGCCATAAAAAAGCCTTACTACAATTCGCAAGTGCACATGGGGACAAAGATCTTACTTTTTGGAGAAATGTCCTCTGGTCTATTAAAAACAAATATTGAAGTGTTTGGCCATAATGACCATCATTATGTTTGGAGGAATAAGGGTGAGGCTTGCAAGCCGAAGAACACCATTCCAACCTTGAAGAATGGGTGTGGCAGCATTATGTTGTGGAGGTGTTTTGCTGCAGGAGGGACTGGTGCACTTCACAAAATAGATAGCATCTGTAACGTTTTGAAGGGAATCACAAGAGCAGGATCTAGGTGCGGCTTAAAAAGTTTAATAAAGAAACAAAGTGTGCCACAATAATAAACACAGAAAACTCTGGAAAATGGTAGAACAAAGAACTGGGGAATAAACAAACAAAACATCCAGGATGGGAACTCGGTACAAAAGAACGGGAGAGAAACACAAAACAACTGACAACGACTGGGTAGAAATCAGGGCATTATATACACACAGGGGTTAATGAGTGAATGCAACACAGGTGAGAACAATAGGGAACAGCTGGCAGTGATGAGGGCAGGGAACTATGGGAAGTGTAGTACAGGGGAAACAGATGACAGGGGCAAAACACAAGGCAAAACAACAGTGAATCATAACATAACCCCCCCCCCCCAATGGGTGGCTCCTGATGCCCAAGGAAGGCTGGTAAGGGAGGCAGGGCCAAGATGGAGCCAGAGACCAAAGAGGCCAGAGCAGATCAAGCGGAAGTCCGGGAGACCAAGGACACCAGAGCAGATCAGGCAGACGGCCATGGGACCAAGGAGACCAGAGTAGATCAGGCGGATGGTTAAGATACCCAGAAGACCAGAGCAGATCAGGCAGATGGCCAGGAGACCCAGAAGACCACCTCAGGGTAGGAACTGGATCAGGAGGCCTAGTTGGCGGCCACAGGGCTGAAACAGGGTCAGTAGGCCTGGGTGGCGTCCACAGGATCAAGATAGGGTCAGGAGGCCTAGGAGGCAGCCACAGACTAGAGACTGGAACCGTGGAAGACTCTGAGAGTGGAGCCATGGAATGCGGAGCCATAGGAGGCTCGAGGGGTGAAGCCGTGGTAGGCTCGAGGGGTGAAGCCATGGCAGGCGGAGCCGTGGGAGGCTCGAGGGGCAAAGCCGTGGCAGGTGGAGCTGTGAGAGGCTCAAGGGGTGAAGCTGTGGAAGCCGGAGCCGTGGCAGGCTCAAGGAGCAAAGCCGTGGAAGGCGGAGCCGTGAGAGGCTCGAGGGACGAAGCCGTGGAAGGCGGAGCTGTGGAAGGCTTGAGACAAAGAGCACTGGACAACCTCTGTGGTCGTGAACATGGGTAGAGATTTGGGAACGGAAGCCATTCTTTTCCTCCTCCTACTCCAGACGGTCAAAGTTGGCAACGCTGGCTCTGGGATGGACGAGGCTGGCAACACTGGCTCTGGGATGGATGAGGCTGGCAACGCTGGCTCTGGGACGGACGAGGCTGGCAACGCTGGCTCTGGGATGGACGAGGCTGGCAACGCAGGCTCTGGGACGGACGAGTCTGGCAATGCAGGCTCTGGGACGGACGAGGCTTCTAGCTCATTGGCCGTGGCAGGCGTGGCCGTTGGCTCGTTGGCCGTGGCAGGCGTGGCCATTGGCTTGTTGGCTTAGGCAGCCGTGGCCGTTGACTCGTTGGCCGTGTTTTGTCGTTGACAATTTGTGAGGTAGGGTCTTCATGGCCCGACATCAGTGGCAGATCATTCAACTTGGAGACAGGGGCCGTGGAAGGCTTCGAGCAAGGAGTCACAGAAGGCTTGGCTGTGACATGACATGGAGCAGACTCAGATTTGGCTGTGACATGACGTGCCTGAGTCTGCTCCACAGCATGTCACAACCACGCCTGAGTCTGCTCCAAGCCATGTCACAGCCACGACTGAGTCTGCTCCACACCATGCCACAGCCACGCCTGAGTCTGCTCCACACCATGTCACAGCCATGCCTGAGTCTGCTCCACGGCATGTCACAACCACGCCTGAGTCTGCTCCAAGCCATGTCACAGCCACGCCTGAGTCTGCTCCACACCATGTCACAGCCAAGCCTGAGTCTGCTCCACACCATGTCACAGCCACGCCTGAGTCTGCTCCACATCATGTCACAGCCAAATCTGAGTCTGCTCCATGCCGTGTCACAGCCAAGCCTTCCGCGACTCCTTGCTCGAAGCCTTCCACAGCCCCTGTCTCCAAGTTGAATGATCTGCCATTGATGTCGTTGCATAGGGCCATGAAGGCCCTACCTCACAAATTGTCAGCGCCCATGCCTGCCATGGCCAGAGGCACTAAGTTTGAAGGTAGGCCTTAAAATACATCCACAGGTACACCTCCAATTCAGTATGCCTCCTATTAGAAGCTAATTGTCTAATTGTCTAAAAGCTTGAGATCATTTTCTGAAATTTTCCAAGCTGCTTAAAGGCACAGTTAACTTTGTGTATGTAAACTTCTGACCCACTGGAATTGTGATATAGTCAATTAAAAGTGAAACAGTCTGTCTGAAAACATTGTTGGAAAAATTACTCACTCAAAAATTACTCAAAAATGTATTTGTCATTCACAAAGTAGATGTCCTAAATGACTTGCCAAAACTATAGGTTGCTAATATGAAATCTGTGGAGTGGTTAAAAAATGTGTTTTAATGACTTCAGCCTAAGTGTATGTAAACTTCTGACTTCAACTTTACGAAAGTTTGACAATCCAAAAGTCACATCTAGGGAGCATGAAAGTAATCCACATGACTCCAGACGATCAATTACTGTCTTCTGAAGCAAATCACTAAGTTTGTGTAAAAAATAAATTGATAATTAAAACATTTTTAACTTTTAAAAAGCGATTCTTGCCAGTAGTAGATGCATCACGTAGCTGTCATGTGACGTAAGTACTTCGGCGAGTTCAAGCGAGAATTCGGAAGTGGGGCTTATTTCCTACATAAGAATATAAGTCATGCGAGAGTTCGACCATTTTAAACACCAACAGAGCCCTGGATTAAAGTGCCGATTTAAAGTTAAAAACTTTTTAATTATCGATTTGTTTCTTACATATACTTATTGAATTGCTTCAGAAGACATTCATTGATCGACTGGAGTCGTATGGATTACTTTTATGCTGCCTAAATGGGACTTTTGGACCGTCAAAGTGCTGGCACCCATGTACTGCTATTATAAGGAACTGACAGGGCTCTGTCTTCTTCTAAAAATCTTCATTTGTGTTCTGCCGAAGAAAGACAGTCATACACATCTGAGATGACATCAGGGTAAGTGAATAATGAGAGAATTTTCATTTTTTGGGCAAACTACTCCTTTAATATTAAATTTGTTTTTGTTATTGAAGTGTGACTAAGCTTTACATTATTGTGAGATGCACATTTTGAATCAGAGTATTTCAGATTTTGCTGCCATTTGGAATTCAGATCAAGTGAGACCAGAAATATTGACAGATGAGATGCTTTTTGTTGTCACTGGTAAGTAGAAAAACTTTTATCCAAAGCAACTTACAGTGCCCTGATTACAGGGACAATCCCCCTGGAGCAACCTGGAGTTAAATGCTTTCCTCAAGGACACAATGGTGGTGGCTGTGGGGATTGAACCAACAACTTCCACTTATCAGGTCAGTGCTTTAGTCCACTACACCATCACCACTCCACTATTCTAATCACAGCTCTTTACTCGCTAGATTCAATAGGAGCAGAATAGTAACAGCCATCTGGACCAAACATTTATAAAGAAATAGACCATTACACACACCTGCATTACACACACCTGGAAGGAGTGACTGGCACCAAGACCAATACTGGACACTCAAAATCAGGTATGTTTTGACTGAGCACATAATTCACTTGGTAGTTTCATAATGTCGATTATTATATCTGTTGATGTTGAGTATATATATTTAATATATTTTATCTTTAAAACTTGTTGTTCAGATGTCCTAACAGGGCAGCGATGTTGAGAGCAGAAGGGATGCTTTGACATACCTCGTTGAGTACCATGGGGAAAAGAGAGAGGAGCTTCCCTATCTGTCACTCACTCGACGTTGTGTCGATGTAGACCTCTGGTCTTTGATAAAACGCCAATGAAAATTGGTGAGTGGTATTGGCATGCCACTCCCCCGGACATACGGGTATAAAAGGAGCTGGTATGCAACCACTCATTCAGACTTTCTCTTCGGAGCCGAATGGTCATGCTCACTGAGCTGAATTACTACTGTTCATTCACCTCTGCTGGATCTGACGGCACATTTCAGCGGCTTCTCCCTCCTCTGCACTGGTGCACTGCAGAGAACGCCCCTGGGTGCTTCGGCAGAAAAAGAGAGTATATTTTCTGAAAGAGTTTATTTCTCTAAAAGAGCGGCACACACGGAACGTCTTTTTAAAAATGCCTTTCCGATTGTGTGTTATTCCTGGTTGCGGTCATTATCTCTCAACTTCGGACGGTCATAATCGCTGTCTTTCGTGTCTGGGCGCGTCCCACACGGAGGCAGCGTTCGTGGATGGTTCATATTCTCACTGCGAGAATATGACCATGGCAACGTTGTGGTCGCAACGAAAAGCAAGCCACCCCAGCGGCTCCCCGCCTTGGTCCTTCTACCTATGGGTTTGAGGCCAGTGCGGCTAGCACTGGGGGCGATTTAGGGACCCCAATGGGATCGCCTCCACTGGGTATCCCCCCGCGGACCTCCCTTTCCCCAGCACGCTCGTCTGCCCCAATCGGGCTTCCGGATGAGTCCGCCGGCTCGTCTCACGGCGAGTCTGGCCTCTTGTTCGGAGCCCGCGAAGATGATGAGCTCTCGAGCGCAGCATCGGAGAGTGGGCTTGTCCAGTTGGACGCAGAAGCCTCAGCTGGGCTCCCCCCCTCGGGGATGATTGCCCAGTCACAGGCTGATGCAGAGATGATGGACATGCTTTCTCGGGCGGCCGTGAGCGTCGGGTTAGAGTGGAACCCTCCGCTCTCCCCTGAACCCTCGCGGCTTGAGGATTGGTTTCCCCGTTAAGGGAAGTGGGCATTCGCATTCTCAACTATCTCGACGACTGGCTAATCCTAGCTCACTCTCGGGACATGTTGTGCACACACAGGGACACACAGGGACTCTCACACCTCAGCCGACTAGGGCTTCGGGTCAACTGGCTCCTCCCGGTTCAGAGCATCTCTTTCCTTGGTTTGGAGTTGGACTCAGTCTCTTTGACAGCGCGCCTCACAAACGAGCGTGCCCAGTCGGTGCTGGCCTGTTTGAAGGCGTTCACTGAAACAGCGGTTCCACTGAAACTTTTGCAGAGGCTCCTGGGGCATATGGCATCCTCAGCGGTAGCCACCCCGCTCGGGTTGATGCATATGAGACCGCTTCAGCACTGGCTTCAGACTCGAGTCCCGAGATGGGCATGGCACCGCGGGACACATCGCGTGGTCATCACGCCGGTCTGTCACCGTCTTTTCAGCCCTTGGACCGACCTCTTGTTTCTACGGGCAGGTGTTCCCCTAGAACTGGTCTCCAGGTGCATTGTGGTCATGAAAGACGCCTCCAAAATGGGCTGGGGCTCTGTTTGCAATGGGAATGCAGCCGCCAGCCTGTGGAAGGGCCCGCGACTGCATTGGCATATCAACTGCCTCGAGTTGTTGGCAATTCTACTCGCCCTGCGGAGGTTTTGGCCGTTGATCCAGGGCAAGCACGTGTTAGTTCGGACAGACAACACAGCGACGGTAGCATATGTCAACCACCAAGGTGGTCTGCGCTCTCGTTGTATGTCACAACTCGCCTGCCATCTCCTCCTCTGGAGTCAGCAGCACTTCAAGTCGCTGCGAGCCACTCACATCCCGGGCAACCTCAACACTACAGCGGACACGCTGTCACGGCAGGTTACCCTCAGGGGAGAGTGGAGACTCCACCCTCAGGTGGTCCAGCTGATTTGTTCACCTCCCAAGAATCCTCCCACTGCCCGCTCTGGTATGCCCTGACCGAGGCCCCCCTCGGCATAGACGTGCTGGCACACAGCTGGCCCCCTGGCCTGCACAAATATATGTTTCCCCCAGTGAGCCTACTTGTTCAGACCCTGTGAAAGGTCAGGGAGGACGAGGAGCAGGTCATCCTGGTAGCACCCTACTGGCCCAACCAGACGTGGTTCTCGGACCTCACGCTCCTCGCGACAGCCCCCCCCCCGCGAATTCCCCTGAGGAAGGACCTTCTTTCTCAGGGACGGGGCACCATCTGGCACCCACGACCAGACCTCTGGAATCTCCATGTCTGGCCCCTGGACAGGACGCGGAAGACCTAAGCGGTCTACCACCCATGGTGGTAGACATGATCACTCAGGCTAGGGCCCCCTCTATGAGGCGCCTGTATGCCTTTAAGTGGCGTCTGTTCACTAAGTGGTGTTCTTCCCGACGGGAAGACCCCCAGAGATGCGCAGTCGGATCAGTGCTTTCCTTCCTGCAGGAGAAGTTGGAAGGGAGGCTGTCCCCTTCCACCTTGAAGGTGTATATTGCCGCCATAGCAGCACACCACGACGCAGTCGACAGTAAGTCCTTAGGGAAGCACGACCTGATCATTAGGTTCCTAAGAGGCGCAGGAGGCTGAATCCCTCCAGACCGTGCCTCGTTCCCTCATGGGACCTCTCTGTAGTTCTTCAGGGTCTACAGAGAGCCCCCTTTGAGCCTTTGCAGTCAGCTGAGCTTAAGGCACTCTCCTTGAAGACTGCCCTCCTGACTCCGCTCACTTCCATCAAAAGGATAGGAGACCTGCAAATGTTCTCTGTCAGCGAAACGTGCCTGGAGTTCGGTCTGGGTTACTCTCACGTGATCCTGAGACCCCGACTGGGCTATGTGCCTAAGGTTCCCACGATCCCTTTTAGGGATCAGGTGGTGAACCTGCGAGCGCTGCCCCAGGAGCAGGCAGACCCAGCCCTATCGTTGCTGTGTCCGGTGCGCGCTTTACGCATCTATTTGGATTGCACGCAGAGCTTTAGAATCTCTGAGCAGCTCTTTGTCTGCTTTGGTGCACAGCAGAAAGGAAGCGCTGTCTCCAAGCAGAGGATCACCCACTGGCTCATTGACGCCATAGCTATGGCATATCACGTCCAGGACATGCCGCCCCCGGTAGTCTGCCCATCACACATCGACAGTTCACATAACACAGTTCAGCCAGTTGTGGCATTTCATATAGCGACCCCTAGTGTCACTACATCGACACAACGTCGAGTGAGTGACAGATAAGGAATGTCATGGTTACTTGCGTAACCTCCGTTCCCTGATGGAGGGAACGAGACGTTGTGTCCATCCTGCCACAACGCTGAACTACCCGCTGAAATGGCCGGACCTTGTCTCGGCTCCTCAGCATAAAACCTGAATGAGTGGTTGCATATCAGCTCCTTTTATACCCGTATGTCCGGGGGAGTGGCATGCAAATTCCACTCGCCAATTTTCATTGGCCTTTTATCAAAGACCAGAGGTGTCTCGGGCTCCCAAGTGTGACCCCTAGTGTTACTACATCGACACAACATCTCATTCCCTCCATCAGGGAACGGAGGTTATGCAAGTAACCATGACATTTTCCAAGACTGTCTGGTATGTGTTCAATTAATTTATAAGGGTATACAATTTACGATAGGGCAGGTCTCTTCAATTCGATTCTGTCGGGGTTTTCAACATGATATCAGCTTTCGGGCAATACAAATTCAGTGTGTCACTTTTTTAATTTGTATTTTTACAATTAATGTTGTGTATACTGTGAGTGATTAAATACATTTTGTAAGTGTAGTCTAAAAAATGTAAAATAATTAAAATGAAGAAATTGGGTAAAGAAATATACTTACAATTCAGAGTTCATATTACCAAATCTTTTTAAACATAAACTACCTATTTTACAAAGGTAAACTGCACTTACAATCTAATTAATATTAGGTAGACGTTACCTGATATACTTAACCTATATTGCATGCTAAAAATACATTTTCTCAATATAATGGGGTAAACTTGACTACAAAAACAATCAAATTTACTTAAAGCAAGTGATTGCAAATTGCTGCCTTTGTTTTTTGGGGTTACATTCTACAGGGTTTTTTATTTATTTATTTTTTTATTATATAAATATTGACATTGTGTAGTCAAAGATAATGCTTGACATTTCAGACCATTATATTCTAAGACATATATTTGTTTTTTACAGGTGGAGTGATGAAAAATACCATGTCAGATAAGACTGTCTACAGTAATGTAAAGAAATGTTATGTGATGCAATTAGTCCATATTTTCTAATGTAGAAAATGTATTTTTTTGTTATAAAAATGTTCAATGCAACAATTATCTTGATCTTTTCCATTTCTTGAATTTTCATGTTGATTGTAAACATTCCATAATGCACCTCTGATACATAGGTAACACTTTACAATAAAGTTCCATTCATTAACATTAGTTAATGCATTAGGTATCATGAATGAACCATATAGTTTTTTTATTTATTTTTTATTTTTTACTGCATTTATTAAACCTATGTTATATGTAATGCTATAATAATAAAAATAGAATTGTTCATTGTTGCTCATAGTGCATTAACTAATGTTAACATACAACTTTTGATTTCAAAAAGAAATGTTTTGGTATGAAATTAAGAATGATAAATTATGTAAAAGTATTGTTCATTGTTAGTTCATGCATCTAATGTTGTTAACAAATGGAACCATATTGTAAAGTGTTACCGATGCATATGTATTAGCAGGGAGTAATACACTGATACTTTTCCAAAAGCAGTAATCACCACTTCTAGAGTATCTGCCCTTTTAAGGGGGTGTATGCTACTACCAAAAATAGTACAGAGCAGGTGGCACAGCTGTAAGTACCTGAAGAACTGGGATCTAGGAATCCTGAAATGTTGGACTAAATTTTCAAATGATCTCAACCCACCACTACCATATACGTAGGTCACCGAGCATATCAACACCCCTCACAATCCACTCTGACCAGCAGAAAGCGGACTCACCAATACGCAATTTTGGGTTTAGCCATATGCTTGAAGCAACATTTAAATGAATGTCTGAATTAAACACTCTGGACACTTTTGTCCATAGTGCATGCAGATGCGAGATAATGGGGTGCGACTTAACTTCTCCAATTAGTTTAATAGAAAGGCATTGTAATAGTAAAAAAGGGTTCTGTTTTCTTTCTGTTCAATTCCAATCCAGGGAGGGCCTCTCTCAGGTGGAAGCGACCAATGAGCCAAATATCTGAGACCGAATGCATAATAATAAACCAAAATCTTGGGTAGGCCTAGCCCACCCATGTCAATCGGCCTATGTAACTTGTTGAAATTAATCTGGGACGCTTTCCATTCCAAATGAAGGAATTCACTGTACTATCAAATTGCTTGAAATAAGAGAGGGGGACCTCTACAGGAAGAGATTGTAGTAGGTAGTTGAATTTTGGAATACAATTCATTTTAACAACATAACCTTCCCAATCATAGTTAAATGTAAAGAAGTCCACTTGCTCACATCACTCAAAAACCTTTTTATTAAAGGGTCAAAATTAACTCTGACTAAATCACATAAATTTGCTTGGAATAAAATGCCCAAATACTTAATGCCCTGCTTGGGCCATTGAAAGGCGCCTGGTTGAAAAGCCGTTACTGGGCAGTACGCAGTCAGAGCTAAAGCTTTGGATTTAGACCAATTAACTCTGTATCCCGAAAATTTAGAAAAGGAATTGATAATTCTGTGGAGGCAAGGCATAGATCTTGTAGGGTCGGAGACGAATAATAAAATATCATCTGTGTAAAGTAAAAGCTTATGCGCCACACCTCCCACCGTCACCCCTGGAAAATCATTCTCCTTTCTTATCGTGGCTGCTAATGGTTCCAGGGCAAGACAGAAAAATAATGGGGAAAAAGGGCAACCCTGCCGGGTGCCCCTAGAGTAAAATAATCTGAAATGAATCCATTTGTTTGTACCTCCGCTTCCGGGTGTCTATAAAGTAACTTAATCCATCCAATAAAAGTCTTCCCGAATCTGTATATTTCCAAAATCTTAAAAAGATAATCCCATTCTACCATATCAAACGCCTTTTCGGCATCAAGTGAGATGGCAGCGACCGGAGTCTGATCATTCGCCCCTGACCACATAATATTGATGAAACGCCTAATGTTTTCAGAAGAGCTACAGCCCCGAATAAACCCTGTAGGCAAGGCCTTAATTACCTCGTCAAGCTCCTCCAAGGTTATCTCAGAATCAAGATAATTTTTTTGCTCAGTTGTCAATTTGGGGAGTTCTAATGGTACCACAAAGTTTCTAAATATCTTCATCAGTAGACGAAGATGTAGAACTATAAAGATCAAGATAGAACTCTTTAAAAGCGTTATTAATATTAATGGCTGAGGTAAAAATTTCACCCCCAGCAGATTTTACTGAAGGAATGGTAGAAAAAGACTCTCTCTGCTTTATCTATATCTAGCCAAAAGTTTCCCTGCTTTGTCCCCCGACTCAAAGTATGACTGTCTTGCCTTGAATAACCAAAACTCCACTTTCTGCAACAAAAGAGTATTGGACCATTTCATTTTTTACATTCCTTGTAAACACATTTTTAATCATGTATCAAATGACAGCTTTTCACAGGGAAGCTTAATGCATGCTATTTAGTCTATTAGACAACATCTTCTTGCATTACTGGCGATAAAAACAAGACAGACTGTTGTGCACACAGACCTCAACTCTGACAGTAACAATAAAAAGGACATTTTTTTTTTTTATCATGAAAAAGTAATTTTGAGTAGACAATGAACTTCAGACTTATATAGGTCCATAAAATGCAAGTGAATGGTGGCCAGAACTTTGAAGCTCTAAAAAGCAGATAAAAGAAGCAAAAAGTAATCCATATGACTAAAGTGGTTAAATTAATGTTTTCAGAAACAATATGATAGCTGTGGTAAGAAACAGATCAATATTTAAATCTCCACTTTCACATTCAGATGTGAAAGTGGAGATTTAGAGTTAAAAAAAGGACTTAAATATTAACACAAGACGTAAAAAAAATTTGTGTAAAGTAACATGATTGTAGTGTGATATAATTGCTTACTAACCTTTTCTGTGTAAAATTATATCCAATTTTATGTAATGTCTGAATCCTGTAATCCTGGTAAACAACTTTACAGCTCAAATAATACACAAGTTTTAACAGAAGAATTCATGTAAGTGCTTTTATGAAATTATAGGCTTCCAATTTCTGCCTTTAAATGCTTAAAATTGTCCCCATTCACTTACATTGTAAGTGCCTCTCTATAACCTCGATTTTTTGGGGGGGACGAGTTGAAAATATATTTGTGGTAATCAACAAAATTGAGCTTAACTTCTTTTGAACCTGGAGATTTTGCTTTACCTGTATTCAGGCTATATAAATAGGCTACATGAATTTGTTACTATACACATTTTATTATAGGCCAGGCTTAAAATAGAAAATGTAAATGAGGAGGACGTTTTGTTGTGAACAGATCAGCTTAAAAGCACCATAAAGTAGCTAGTATGATAGTATGAATGTTATATTGTCAGTAGTGCAATGAATAGCAGTGCAAAAGAGTCAGATGTGTCCTGTAAAATGATGATGCACAGTTTATGAACAAGGCAAAAGTACTGGGTCATCAAATCCTATCACATCCTATGATACAAAGATACAAAGTAAAAAAGTCAAGCATGACTGGAATGAGACTTGTATTTATTAATAATGCATTCATAAATATTTTCACACAGAATTTGTTTTGCGCAGAGATTTATTGATTTATTTGGGGAGGGGTTTTTTTTTCATTGCTCACAGATACATTTTTTTCTCTCAAAGAGAATGTGTGTATGCATTTTTGAAAACAGAGAATGCACAAGACGTGCATTTAGAGTTCAGGGCAACTTTGTGTTGACAGCAGCAGGTAAATGTTCTTTTTATGGCCCTCCAGGTTCTTCTCAGAAAGGTCTTTATTCCGTTCTTCTCTGTTTTTGGAGGAATATCGGAGTTTTGATTTATTTGGGGAGTTTTTTTTTTTTTTTTTTTTTGCACACAGATTATTATTTTTTTTCTCTCAAAGAGAATGTGTGTATGCATGTTTGAGAACAGAGAGTGCACAAGCAGTGCATTCAGAGTTCGGGGGCAACTTTGGATCGACAGCAGCAGGTAAATGTTCTTTTTATGGCCCTCCAGGTTCTTCTCAGAAAGGTCTTTATTCCTTTCTTCTTCTTTGTTTTTGAAGGACTATTGGAGATTTCCGCTGTTTCTTTGGGCTCATCTTCTGGAGTCCGATTCTCATAGCTCTCTTTTTTTGACTCTGCCTTGAGGATCTCCAAGGACAGAAAGTCTGAAAAATCCCGCAGGAACGTGTTGGACTGTGCACTTATCTCACTCTCCATAGTCTTGCAGTCACCGTAGAGCAACTGGAGCTTTGAAAAAACGGACAGTGCCACGTCAGACATTTCTTCAGAATCATGGTGGGAACTGACTTCTTCCCACCTGTCGGTGACTCTCACCTGGACGTTTTCAGGGAGCTGTTTTAGCAGATCCTCTATGAAAGAATGATCTTCCAGGTCAGCTGTGAAATCCATCTGCAGGATATGGCAGAGGGTGATGCTGATTATATCTTTCATTGTGTCTTTATGCACCACAGCAATACCTTCAGGTGAGGCGCAGGATATGGGGCTGGAAGACTCCATGTGTCTCCGCATATCTGTTATTATATCCTGCATGAGGTCTTGGTCCTCTGATGAGATTCCCCGCTCGACCTCAAGATTCCCACTGGCAATTTTACTCTGGATCCCCAGAAGTAATTCGCTAATGACTCTTTTGGCTTGTTGTGGTATTAGCTCCCAAGAATCCACACTTGAGCATTGGCTCACACTTGCACGGTCTGAGGGCAAAATACCCTCACTGCACAAAGCAGAGACAACTTTACTCAAGGCCTCTTCTACAAGGTCATTTGCAACGGGGGTCACTCGGGGAGTGGTAATGTATATTTCTTTCACTTCATCTGTTGGTGTCGAGACCTCTCTATACTTGGGCCAAGCCTCAATGATGGAAAGCCAGTCTGACATATCAGGATTGCTTTGGATATCAGGACTTGGACATTCTCTCACAAGTTTGAGTGTCTCTGCAACAATCTTCATCACCTCCATTTCAATTTCAGACATTGTAGCTGCTATCTGAAAAACGTAAAATATTTCTAATGGTTAATAACAGAACTGAGAGAGATAATACTATTGTTGTCACTTTTCTTTGTAACTATTACACTCTTTTAGCCTACACATTTCAATTTCATAACACATTTGAATTGAGTAATCTTTAACTAAATAATAATAAAAAAGAAATGCTTAAATAAGTAAGCATGACAAAGACATGAATTGAAAAAGCCAAATAGACAGATATACATTATACATATTGATTAGATAGATAGATAGATAGATAGATAGATAGATAGAGAGATAGATAGATAGATAGATAGATAGATAGATAGATAGATAGATAGATAGATAGATAGTTGTAGGAACTATGTATGTAGATTTTAGACATTTATTTTATTGTTAGACATAAAAAGACATGTGAAAAAATTGACATGCTCATTCTGGTCAATATTTGTGCAGTATAGCAAAATAATGTTACAACTGTACTCAGTCTGTTCTAATAAATAGTTATAAAATAAGAATAATCTAAAAGATAATGAAAAATGATGATGGATATGTTTCGTTAGTCTTCAGTAGCCTAATGCAAACGGGACCATTTAAAATATTAGGCTACTTAAAGCTTTACCGAAATTACTGTCTAATGAACGGACTTGGCAAAGCAGTTTGATTGTAAATTTCGTGCATTATTTTACTACAGGTTCAAATTAAATATAAATATGGCCTTTTCCCATTATTCCATATAATCTGATTATATTACCGTATATATTGTGAAAAGTAGCTGCGGTAAAAAGATATAAATGTACTCACCTTTGCGAAAAGCATGCGATCAGTAAACTGCAAATAAGAGTTCTGGAACTCGCTGTGGCTTGTAGGCGGGCGATGGAACTTCGTGTTTATGACGTAACAATTCCAATAGGCTGGCGGTATGACAACAGAACAAACTCTCATCGCATTGTGACGCAATGATTGCTGAAAGACAAATAGTTTTCTTGAAGGGCCGGTGTGTTATCTCAACAAAGTTTTGGCGTAAAATTCAAATGAATGAATCCAACTCAGGCTTAAGTCCAATTTCTTTGATTTCTCATTAAACAGAGTTGTTATGTTATAATTATTTGTTGTTTCTACTTCTAATTTTACTAATTCTACTAATACAAACTAATAATAAAGTTTACTATATTGCTTTAATTTTAAATAAGAAATTATTATTTGAATATTTTATAAATTAAACCTTAAATAGATTTTCCCAAACACTCTTACATATTCGGGTCTTTAGAGACCGGGCACTTATATCTATTAAAAATTGATGTACAAAATGCACAGATAGTGTAAAATTTTACAACTATTTTCAAGTCAATTAGAAAAGAATAAAATAAAATATATTTTGATGTTTTATTTTTCATAAATGAAAGAGATAATGCAACAAATCAGGACAAATCAAGAACAGCATTCATTATTTTCTCACTAAAATTTCATGAGATGCAACTGGCTGTCAAACACATATTGAACTACACATAACACATAATCTACACGTGTAATGTACTGTGTAGCTTATGTGTATCTTATGTGTATTATCTCAGGCACTTGTTGAGTCTAAATACATTCACAACTTACATAATTTCAGTAGTACACCCAAATGTCAATAGTCATATCATACTTTTCATGTGTTGTACTTGCTATAAGTTTACTTCGATGTTGTTACTTCATCAAATAGCAATGTCAAATGTAAATCAAGTCAATCACTGAAACATCAGTGCCACCTTGAGAAAGAAATAACATGTATATTATGTATGTGTACATGCATATACAGTGAAATACTGATAATTCACCATTAATGATAGTTCATTGTTGCACAGAAAGTCAGTGTGATACAATTTTTATTTGTATGAATATAGTACTCATTTCTCTTGTAATACACAAAGAAATAGATATCCTGTGATAGTAAACTTAAATAGATATTAAATAATTATTTTTAAAAAACGACACTCTTACATACCTCGGGTCTCTAGAGACCCTATACACTTCTGGTACTTAAACCATTATAATATATATATATGTATACTGTATATATATTTTTTGCAATTTTGGCATTTTTTGTGTGTGTCACACTATAAGAGATAGATTGAGGAATACTAAAGAGGTGTGGGCACAACTCCAAAAAATGGATGAGGTACAGGGTGTGGAATGAGGTCCCGGGTCTCTAAAGACCCGGGGTGTGTGTTTAGGGTTAACTTATGGGCATATGGTAATTTGAAGAACATTACACTATATAATAAGAACACTATTATAAGAATTCTTTAAGAAACATACAGTATGATAAATACTTTAAAAAGTTATATTTGTTGGCAATAGCATGTGGCTTTCTGTTTATCACTGTCCAACATAATGCTCATTCTCAAAAGCAAAATTTGGAGATTGAAAGAATGGATCTACATTCAGAGAACTGTGATTTTTATGGGGCGGTGTTGCACTATCACAACAAAAGTCAAATGAAACTTTAAATCTCTATACAAACTGTAAGGTCTTGATAATACTGTATGACCACAGCTAACCTTCTGTTCTGGGTGAGAAAATTATTGTTGTACATGCAGTGAAGAACAGAATTTTGAACAACACAAACAAACCAAAAATCCTGACAAGACAATATTTATATAGATTTCCCAAGCTCAAGTGTTTGGAAAAAGAACAAGTTGGATCAAATGGTCCAGTTGCAGTTTTAGAAATGACAATAAAAAATAAACAACAAACACCTTTACACAATTCTCTTACTCACTTATTAACATTGCCATATAAAATATGACTTAATTTTGACACTTAATAGTGAACACACAACAAAGCCACAGAATAGGCCAAACTGAAGCAAGCAAATAGATGAAGACTCAACACAGCACACACATAAATGACTGCATGGAATGCATTGTTTGTTCTAATTTGGCGAGCCCCTATTAGAACAAATTATGCGACGTAACTGAAATTTAAACCTGGCTAGCCACTTAATTGGCTAGCTAAGCATAAATGGGTCTATGCAAGATGCTAGCTAACAGATTGGAGAATAAAATGATACCAAGTTTGCTTCATTTTAAATAAGCACAAAAACAGAGATGAAAATTAAATTTCATGTGAAATTTTATCTTTGTTACTCTTAAATGAACTTTTTGCGATTTCTCCTAAGGCTTTTGAATTTTGGCACAGTTTTTTCTTTATACACAGTATTGATATTGCAATAAACAAATTAAGGTTAGTCATGCCAGTTTTTGTGGAAACCCTTAAACCATGTGTGTTACAACTATAGCCCACTTAAGTTTGTACCCCACTCTCTCTCTCTCCCTGAATTAAAAAAAATAAAAATAAAAAATAAAAAAAGACTAGTAAGGTTTACTTAATTTTTTACTTCACAAGTTTTTGCACACAGTTTTTCTAAGTACATTTTAATGGTATAAAATTAAGTAAAATCTACATAATGACATAATATTGATTAAAGTCAGTAAAAATTTCAGTTAATAGAGTTAAGTAACTTTTACTTACAATACTAATTTACAAGGTATTTAAATTTAATAAAATTGAATTTTATTGGACCATTTCATTTTTTATATTCCTTGTAAACACATTTTTAATCATGTATCAAATGGCATATGACAGCTTTTCACAGGGAAGCTTAATGCATGCTATTTAGTCTATTAGACAACATCTCCTTGCATTACTGGCGATAGAAACAAGACAGACTGTTGTGCACACAGACCTCAACACTGATGGTTAACAATAAAAAGGACATTTTTTTGATCATGAAAAGGTAATTTTGAGTAGACAATGAACTTCAGACTTATATAGGTCCATAAAATGCAAGTGAATGGTGGCCAGAACTTTGAAAAAGCAGATAAAAGAAGCAAAAAGTAATCCATATGACTCCAGTGGTTAAATCCATGTCTTCAGAAGCAATATGATAGCTGTGGTAAGAAACAGATCAATATTTAAGTCGTTTTTTAACTATAAATCTCCACTTTCAGTTTCAGATGTGAAAGTGAAACTAAAAAGGCACATGTGTCTTTCAGATGTGAAAGTGAAAGTGGAGATTTAGAGTAAAAAAAGGACTTAAATATTAATCTGTTTATCACCCACACTTATTATATCGCTTCTGAAGATTTGGATTTAACCACAGGAGTCTTATGGATTACTTTTATGCTGCCTTTACATGCTTTTTGGAGCTTCAAAGTTCTGCCCACCATTCACTTGCATTGTATGGACCTACAGATCTGAGATATTCTTCTAAAAATCTTTGTTTGTGTTCAGCAGAAGAAAGAAAGTCATACACATAGGATGGCATTAAGATGAGTCAATGATGAGAGAATTTCAGTTTTGGTTGAACTATCCCTTTAACTTGGAGAATCTTTCCACAGGTATAGAGGAGATTTTGTTGCTCGACTTCCTCCTATGTGCATTGCACTTTTCCTCAATGGCTTTTCTGCTAAACAAAAGCAGGAAGACTTTATATTTTATTTGACTTTACTTAATAGTTTTAATTTACTTCATTACGTTTACCTGACATATGGTGGAAAACATAGGTAATGTGTTTGTTGTTGACATTTCTGATGGTTACAGGTAAATAAATGTGTTCACTGCGAAGTGCTTGATTGCACATAAATGTATTAAGTTATTTTAATTTATAAAAGGACACACACACACACACACACACACACACACACATATATATATATATATATATATATATATATATATATATATATATATATATATGTAAATTTAAATGTGTAAATTTACTAACACACATACAGACAGTCTGTCATACCCGTTATATCACAATTCAGAAGCCAGTTGTTGAGGAAGCAAGCGTAAAATTTAAATTGATTGACTTTTTCTACAACCAATCGAATTGCTGCATCAATTTTTTCAGCCAATCAGTTTTAAGTAGGACGAAACGTCACAAAGCTCTCCGAAACGCATTTTGTTCCGGATATATAAAGTGCGCATGAGAGGCGTTTATGGCAGTTTTACTTTTGAATTGAGCCTGCAAGTAGTGAATCTTGTTTTGGATCAGAAATAAATCAATTTGTTTTGTTTTTAAGCGTCGCAGCATGAATCGCTTTCACCTGTTTGCGTTTTTAATTTGGTATTTAATTGCGGACAGCAAAGCAATAATCAGGTAAAATGCATCAATTATGTTATTTATCAACGAATTTTTTTTTTTTTTTTTTTAAATGTGTGTATTCATTACGCAGTGAGCATACCAAATCTTAAATTATCCCCATTTTATAATTTTACACGATGTCTTTTACTATGTATGAATTGTTTCAGCGTTTATGGCAGTTGATCACAAATCTGTTCTTCACTGAACAAATCAGGCTCAATCTCTCATAATATTGACCGGTTGCAACACACATTTATTCATGCGTAAAAGCTTATTACAGCATTAATTGGTGTTGTTGTTCAGGAAGTACGCATCGCACCAACTGACTGCGAGTCTTGCTAGTAAACAGTTGCTTGTGTGAACTGCTGTGGTTGAAGTGCGACATTGTGAAACTCGCCCCATCTACAATGCAACGATAAAACGCTCCTGTTATTATAATTAACGAAGTTGACGCACGCTTGCAGTGTAGGCAGCTTTGTTGAATATTTTGTCGCGTCGCGGCTAAGGGGCCGTTCAGACCTAACGCGTTCTTAGCCTATAAATAAGCAGCGCAACGATATTACGCATGTCTCTAAACGCGATTTAAAAAATGTACGTTTTAACCTGACACGGCGTCTAAAAACTCCTACGTGAGACGTGGCGCAACAGTCTAAGAAAAATCCGTCTAGCGCATGTTTACTGAGAAAAAACGATTATAACCGAGCGCAGATAAACGCAAAAACGTTTTTTGTGTGAACGGCCCCTTAAAGGTCCGATTGGATGAGGCGTCTTCGGTGCCGTCGCACATCGTTTGAATGAATTCTGCTACGTTGTTTGTCTCACAGTTACGCTAATGAGCTATTTTAATTGGTGGAATAATTGTTTGTTCAGATTATTTGGCTACTTTAAATAAATGCAACTTTTTATATAACTTTTATTGTAAAGGTGCGTTTTGCAGAAGCAAACGACACTCAAGGCCGTGTGTTACAGTCATTTTTACTGGTTAAAGGAGCCGTTTACTCAAATATAATCTTGCAATCCTTTACTGATCCTCATGCTGTTCCAGAGCCACATGATTATTTTCTTCTTCTGTTGAACACCAAAGGAAACTTTAGCAGAATCTCTGTGCTGCTTTCTTAGATCCAATGAAAGTGGATGTCAAACTCCCAAAAGGACAAAAAGCACCATAAAAGCGTCATTAAAGTAGTCAATAGGACTCATGCACTATATTCCATGTCTTCTGAAGCCATACAATAGGTTTGTTTGAGGTGTGGACTAAAATTTAAGGCCACGTCCACACTAATACGTTTTCGTTTGAAAACGCATCCTTTTCTCTACGTTTTGGCCATCCGTCCACACTGAGAAAGCGTTTTTGACAGAAGACTGAGCTTTTTGAAAACGCTCTCCCAAGTGGATAAATTTGAAAATGCCGTCTTCGCGTTCTAGTGTGGACAGGGAAAACCGAGATATCTGAAAACTATGAATATGTATTTGCCATGTGATGCAGTCATGCGATTCAGTCATTCAACATGATGGCCCATGTTGGAGCGGCATTGTTGTGCCTTTTGTCCACTTTGATAATGTTGTTAAAGATAAATGTTACTTACTGCAACCTTCACATTGCAATCCTTCAAAGGCGACCGGAAGTTAACTCGGAATTGCGGTCCGGCGACGGAACACGAGGACAATTGCTTTTTAGATACCGTACGTGGAACAGCAATTTTTTTTCACATGCGCAGTAAGGGGATTTAAGCATTTTCATACATTTCAGTGTGGATGAGCAGCTTTTGGAAAATGCTTGAAAATGGCAGTGTGGACCGAGAGTGTTTCGAAAATGCAGTTTTCAAATGTATCCAGATTAATGTGGACGTAGCCCAAGTCATCGATCACTTTTCTTGCTTGACAGTTGGAAAAGAGCCAACTTGGACATTCTGGTATAAATTATTTAATTTATTAACTTTCATTTAGGATGAACTATTTCTTTAAGGCAGAGCTTTGTGTTGTGCCAAATGATGCATTCAAGTCCTCCTGAAAATTTCATATTTATGAGGTTGGAAATTATAAATACGATGTGATATCAAGTGTTTTTTTTAATTTTATTTTCTCCCCAATTTGGAATGCCCAATTCCCAATGCGCTCTTGGTCCTCGTGGTGGCGTAGTGACTCGCCTCAATCCGGGTGGCGGTGGACGAATTCCAGTTGCCTCCGCGTCTGAGACCGTCAATCCGCGCAACTTATCATGTGGCTTGAGTGTGTTACCGTGGAGATGTAGCGTGTGTGGCACGCTATTCTCCACGGCATCCACGCACAACTCGCCACGCACCCCACCGAGAGCAAGAACAACATTATAGCGACCACGAGGAGGTTAACCCATGTGACTACCCTCCCTTGCAACCGGGCCAATGTGGTTGCTTAGGAGACCTGGCTGGAGTCACTCAGCACGCCATGGATTCGAACTCATGACTCCAGGGGTGGTAGTCAGCGTCAATACTCGCTGAGCTACCCAGGCCCCTCAATCAAGTGGTTTTAGTCAGAATGAATAGACCCGTTTTGCAAGGTCAGATCTCTTTCTCTGTTTTTCACATACTAGCGTAGGTAGAAAGCTTTTTTTAGCACCAGTGCAACAAAATGAAGAGCAAAGCCACGCATTAGGGATAATGCTTTATCTACCTATTTTATCATTCTTGTGTGGCCGCATATAATGATGGGAAATGTAGTTTTGTTGCAAATGCTTGTCACTGCATTAACTAGCTAAATGAGTCTTATCTTCTGGCAGGTTTTGTCGTTATTCTTCATTAACAGTTCAAAAATGCGCACAAACTAAACTGCACAGTCAAATTCCTCAAGTAAAACTAAATTATTTCCAATAACAATTAGCTTCCGCCATGATTCTTAAATTGACTCGTCCCCAACTCGGAAAGTCGTGGCTCAAAGAAAATCCCACTCAAATATGATTTTGCAGTGACATTCATGTGCACTTAACTCGTAAATACGATAATTCCGACATGACTTGAATGCAACAAAATAATCTTTTACCTGTGTAACAGCTGTAAAGCACGGCCTCAGGTGGCATATCGCTTTATTAAACGCTTGTTTGTCTAGAATTCCTCTGCACAAGATACGCACTGTGCGCCGCATGTTGGCAGACAATGGCATGACTATTGAAGAGATCAAATCTATGGCCAAGTTATCTGGACAGACAGCCCACACAACTGCATTCCCCAATCAACCACCACCTGTGGAGAAACTCACCAACTTCATGGATGTAAGCATGTGGCATCAAATCCCTTGTTTTTTGCTCTTTGGTTCTTGCAAAAGGAATGACTCGCATGGCATACGTGGTTACCAAGGTCTACAAAGGTCTGTCTGTTTCTCCAGGCCCAGTATTTTGGAGTGATCAGTATTGGTACCCCTCCTCAGGACTTCACTGTGCTGTTCGACACTGGATCATCCAACCTCTGGGTTCCATCTGTCCATTGCTCCTACCTGGATATTGCCTGCTGTGAGTAAAGATGTATTGTAATGATGTGGTCAGTGCGGAGCTGTAAAGTGCGGTTTGGCATAAGGATAGCTTTTAAGGAAGCACTGGTTTGTTTTAAACACACAATCTAATGACAATCTACTGTGCTTCTGAATTTTACTTATTTAAAGGCCAACACTAGATACTGTGAAATAGAGGGTTTGCACAGTCACTGAAAACCTGGAAAAATTTGGGAATTTTTAAATTGTGATAACCTGTAAGAGTTGTGTAAATAAAATTATTGCATAATTTTTTTAGTTATGCAAGGCTAAGTATTTATTAGGCTAAAAACTGACCGTTGTGAGAGCGATTTCTCTAAAATCACAAATTATTCAAAAAGTGTAGAAATCTGGCCATGGTCTAATTAGTGGTGTTTGCTGAGAATTTTGACTTGGACCAGTAAGCAACCCACAACACCCCAGCAGCCGTATGTAATGTAAATATAACATTTTTTTATATCTATTCTAAATGTACTGCTTTTCCTGTCAAAATGCATTTATTTCCTACTTGGGAAAGAAAAACAAAACAACATGTAACAATATAGTGCTTTAACATTTTCCAAACAAAGCCTTCCACAGTAAAAAGATAGAAATACACTAAAATGGCACCAATTCAAGTAACATTAAATGTTTTCCAAAGTCTAAGTGGGAGATTGACTAATTGAAAGATCTAGTCTCCCCATAGGTTGAATATTCATTGCAATGGGCATTAAATCTCAAATTCTCATCCTCCACAATATTAATCTGCTGGCAGACTGTGGCTATCCACTTTGTTACAGCCATCGTGAAGCCGCGTTCATGATTTGCGTTAACGCCAGCATCAAGCACCGCTTTAAACTCCACATGAAAAGCACTTGCAGACAAAAATGTCTCATTTTGGTTATAGTTAAGCCTTGCTGTGCTTCTGTGGTGATTCAAATGCACCTTACTTGGGCTGAAAAATACTTGATTTCTATCAGAAGTCCCATCTGGGCTTGTTTTGTACATCAGATAGTGTTAAGAGCTCCTTTCTCCATCACTATCACTGACACTAGCTGTGTCTCATTTCGAAGGCTGCGTGCTAGCTAGGACACGTCCTTTGAAGGCAGCGGTATACTGAGGGTCCTCCTTTAAACAAGACTTGTTAACGAAACGGCCTTCATAGGACAAACGGAAACAGAACTTATCATGGTTGCTATGACAGCACGCCACTCTTTAACAAGCACGAGCGCTTTGAGTGAAAAGGGAACAAAGTCCCTTTGGAAGGGAATGCATGAGGTAAATTTTAGGAGAGTTATAATGATGTAGAGAGAAAAGAAAATGAATTTTACAGGTTCATGTTTAGTCAATAATAATTATATTTTTCTATAATTATACATATTATATACTCTGCACCCATATTCTACTGAGATAATTCAACTTAGCAATTAGCATTACTTGCGTTTGAACATCATATTTTCGGGCAAATTGGCGTAATTTTTTTCAGACAAATGATGTCAATTTTTGTTGAAGCAAAGAATTGTGGGTTGTGATTGCCCATGAAGGATACACCTCATGCATCCTCCGAATTCCCGTGAAACAAGGTTGCATTTGAATGCTGCATTCAGAGTGTCCTCCTTGCTTTTCTGAAATGAGACAGCCTCGATGACGTATGCGGCCAACAAATGCGACCTCCGGAGGACACAGCCTTTGAAACGAGACACAGCCACTGAATCACTGTTGTGTGTGCGTCAGTGTAATGACTCCAGGTGGACACATCTACACACTGCAAAGGTTCCTCCCTCCCAACCAGTGTTTATGCTGGTTTATGCTGTATTAATGGTAAATCCGTTAATCTTAAAATTTACGCATTAAACTTTAATTAATCCATGCATGACATCTCGAATGTATTTTTTTTTTTTAACATTTTTTTAAAATTATTTTTGTCTCTTAAATGCATTTTCTGGCTTTCTGTTTCTCAGGGATGCACCATCGCTACAACTCAAAGAAATCGAGCACTTATGTTCAGAATGGCACCAAGTTCTCAATCCAGTATGGTAGAGGGAGTCTTTCTGGCTTTATCAGTCAGGATACAGTCACTGTGAGTAAAGACACCAGACCTCCATTAATAACTTATTGTGAAACACGTTGTTCTGTCAAAGCTGAAAGTCAACATGGAATAAAAATTGACCCCATTTACCTATGTATTACACATTATGAAACAAAATCAAATTTATTTGTTTCATCAAAATGCAATAATTTGCTCCATCCACCCCTGAAACAATTTTCCTTTTTGGCTGAGGTCACCAAGCCCTCTTATTTTTCAATCCTTCCCCTCTAATCACATGTCATATTCCAGATGGATGAAATGAAGTCCCACCAGACTGATCTCACAGTGAAATCTGAAACCGCAGGATTACTTTTCTTTAGCTAAAATTGGTCTGTGCTCACTGAAATTCCAAACACTGCTTCCAGTGGCCAAAGCATTAAGTGTTGTTGTGCGTATGAGTATGGGCAGGTATGAGGTGAAATGTCCACAGGGGGGCGCCAAAAGCGAGTTCTGAAGTGAGTTGTTTTATCTGAACAGACTGAAATACAGTGAAGAGGAATTCATATTTTATTAACTCAACACCCAAACCTAACCATCAGTGGAGTAAAAATGTAATTTTTGAGAAAAAAATGCAACCTCCGAAAAGCACTTATCACTGATTATGTGAACGCAGTTATTTCCTAGTTTTAACGCGGGATATGAACACGGGTCTCCCACGCGGCTGATGCAATACATTTCCGGTCCCGCCACAAGGGAAAGTGAACATGCATGAGCCGATGCAAAATTGTCTGAGGGGTGTTGGTGCTTTTCAGTGAGTCGGCATAATGTGGCCAATCCTAGGGTACTGAAACACTCGGAAACTTGCCGTCTTCCTGTGTGATCGTGTTGGTCCACACTACTATTTTCCAATTGAATATCCTGTGAATGATGTCTTCATGATGACTTCAACTCGTATGCTTATATGAAGCTCAACTGTTTGCGTGCCTGTAACTGTAGTCAGAAAAGATTAGAAGGAATCAATCATAATACATTATTGATTATCAAATAAACAACAAATGTGTTTTAAAATGTGTGCTTACAGGTTGTTTCTCTAAATTTCTTCCTATAAATCAGTAATATTAGCATGATTTCATTTTACGCTCAGTTTTCAATCAGAAGAGTCAAATATTTGTTGCTGTCTGTAGTTGGCAGGGCTAAAGGTTACAGACCAGCAGTTTGGTGAGGCTGTTAAGCAGCCTGGGATTGTGTTTGCGGTGGCGCGTTTCGATGGCGTATTGGGTATGGGATATCCTGCAATCTCTGTAGATGGCATCACACCAGTGTTTGACACTGCCATGGCTGCCAGAATCTTGCCCCAGAATATCTTCTCCTTTTACATCAACAGGTGAGTTTAAAGACTCTTCTTCTCTCTTCTTTGCGTTACTCAATTTCAAGGTTTATTTGACAGATTTTTCAGATTTAGGCAAAAAAATATATATATATTTTTATTTTTGCAGAGTGCC